>NC_060130.1:719273609-719576640 GCF_021461395.2 Schistocerca americana
CACATATGCTGTGGTTCTCTGAATGCTGTGGTAACCATTCAGCAGATGTACTCTGCAAGATGTACAGAATGAATGGAAAGTCTCTCTCTCTCAAATTTTTTAAGAGTATTTTTTACTACACACTGTTTTTCTTTACAGAAGTACATTTCAATGAATAATTTGGACAGTGATCTGTTCACCCTTTCAGTATATAGTATGGTATCCCTGATTATGAAGACCTTCAACTTGTCTTCCAAAACTCTCTGTGAGTACTGTTCTCTCTTCAAGTGTAACAGAGTGCCATTCCTTTTGGCCACATGAAGTAAGCTGGTCTCTGTTGAATGGATGAGACTCTTTTAAGACTGCATATTGTAGTCTGGCCCACAGGTGTTCTACGTGGTTTAGATCTGGCCTGTTTCCAGGCCAGTCTTCCCAAAGAACAGGGAATGTTCTCTTCAGAAGCACCGTTGTCTGTTGTGTGAACTGTTGATCCTGTTCGCATAAGAGCAATATTGTATGGATTTGGGAAAAGATCATTCAGGTATTACTTTAATGAGGCAGGATAACTTGTCTAGGAGGAGGCTCTGCAAGTTCACAACATTTCTAGCATCATATCCCTGAAGGCACTGCTTCATGATTGGATTTGTGGAACACAATATGTGAATGAAGGTATATGAGGGCCTGGCCTAAATTTTAAGGAATGGTGAGATGAATATAGCATTAGATTTTAAATTCTGTGACCTCTTCACACTCTCCTGATGTAATGTGTAGATGTCAACTAGTAATACAGTACCCAAGTTGCCTAGTTTTTTTATGTATATTATTAGCAAAAGTTTTGTAACTTTTCCATCTTTGTCCTGGTACCCTCAAGGAACAAAATGCAGTAGAAGGGTCAGAAGGTGGTTCACTCAACCCATGTGAGAACAACTGAGGAACTGTTTGAAAGAGACATAATGGTTCTGAATTTGAAAGCTGGCACTAATGCCTGGGACAGTGATGTGCCAGTGTTAGGCTTAGGCTCTTAAGCTCCTATAGGATGATAGTCCCAAGTTTTGATGATCCTTGTTATTGTTTCATGCTAGAACATCAAAGCCCAAGTTATTGAGCATTCAGAAAAAATCACCATCATCATCATCATTTTCTACTACTTCTTCTTCATCTTCACCACTACCTTCATTACATTGAATAAACAACCAAAGAAACTACTAGTATCAGATGAGGATAAGTTGTCTGAGTATTCACTTTTGCCGAGAGGCCCAGACACACTGCGAATGTTGATGATAGTGCAGGATTTTCCCCTATTTGCAATACAAGTGTATTATTTCTGTGTTAGTGACTCAAAAGCTAGAACACATGAGACAAATTACTTCAACTTATATCTATTAGTGCGTACTCAATATATATTTGGGTTTTTAAAACTCATTTTAAAACATCAAGCAGTCATCTTGCAAATTGTGAGGAGATGGCATTTTTGTTCTTTTTAGTGGACTGTGTGATATGGTGAACATGTGTACAAATTTTATGTCAGACTGTGAGTAGACATCAAATTCCTACCTTTAATGGGATTAAGTGTAATTTTTGGCAGTCAGCAACATTAATCATGTTTCCTGTAAGGAGTATGTTGAATTTGTGTGTGGAGTCATGATGAATAGTATACGTTGTATACAGAAATCAGCCATATAGTCTTTGAAGGGGAAAAAATACACATTAAATATCTGGAACATTGCTTCAGCAATAAAGTAAAGGCTGTAATGAAATGTTCCTGATGTATTTCCTCAATTCACACCTCTCTGGACTGCAGTTTCTAAAATGATAACTTCTTGTATTTTTCTGATATGAAACTTCCAAATACATAAGTGTGAGTGATAACAAGAGAGCTGTTAAACACGTGCAGTCATTACAATTTGACAAGTCCAAGGGAAGATGGCCTATCTTTAACCAGTCTGCACGTAGATCTCAGTTGCTCAAAGAGGTATTGGATGTTTGAAACTACTTCTGTCTTTCAGCTGTTTGCATCTAAAGTAGCTGTGACCAATGATAAAAAAAAATTGCTTTTCTTGTGTGGCGGAGTTATTGAATGGTCCATTATTACAATGAAGTGTTATTGTCTTCCTGCTCTAACATAGTGTGGCTTTATGATCTTAAACTGCTTTTCATGAGTGTAAACTCGTATATGATTTCTTTGTTGAGAAATCCACATTCAAGTTCCCCATCATTCCTGCCCTCTGTACTTTAAGCTCATCATCTGTGTGTAATGTGGCTGTTGTCTCTGGTAAAAAAAATTACAAACGACTATGCATTTTAATTAAGAAGAAATACAGGCTTCTGCAACATGCAGTTTGTGCAGCATATCACAGTTTATATCCTGATGTGGTAACTAAATGTCAGCCTTTCTCTTAAAAGGTGTTGTATTTCATATGAACACCAGAGGATGTTTTTTTCAAGTAGATTTTGTCTCATTTATGGAAAGATGCCTATTTTTTGACATGGCAATTAAACACTTGGGGGAAGGGGGGGGGGGATTATGCACCCTGAAGAAATTAGCTGAATGAGATGGAAATTGGTAGATGCGATGTACGTGTACAACCAAAAATATAACAGTTTCAGAAAAATTGGATGATGTATTTAAGAGACAGACCTTCACAAATTGAGTGAGTGAGTAACATGTTTGCCTATCTCTGCCCCTTATGCAAGAAGGTATTCAGCTTGCACTGGATTGATAGAGTTGTTGGACGTCCTCCTGAGGGATATTGTATCAAATTCTGCCCAGTTGGTGCATTAGATCATCAAAATCCCGAGCTGGTTGGAGGTACCTACCCATAATAATCCAAACATCATGAGTTGGGGAGAAATCTGATGACCTTGCTGGCCAAGATAAGGTTTGGCAAACATGAAGACAAGCAGTAGAAACTCTTGCCATATGTAGGTGGGCATTATCTTGGTGAAAAGTAACCACAGATGGCATGCTGTGAAGGGCAACAAAAGGGGGTATAGAATATCATCAACATACTTCTGTGCTGAAAGGGTGCAATGGGTGACAACCAAAAGGGTCCAGACCACCACTTTTGCTTGTTAGACCGTACGGTAGGGGACAATTATGTTGGTAGCCCAACACTGTTCGGGATGTCTCCAGATATGTCTTCACTGCTGATTTGGGCTCAGTTCAAAGAGGGATTCATCACTGAAAACAATTCTACCCCATTCAGTGAGCTTCCAGACTGAAGATGTGTCTGGAGATGCTCCTTTCAGCAATGGGTTACATACTTATTGTAGCCAGCCATATGACCTGATACCCAGGAGTGATGGTCTGGGGTGCCATTTAATTTTGTAGGAGGGCCCCTTTAAATGTCATCCACGGCACTCGTACAGCACAGCGGTAGATTGATGATCTTCTACACCTCGTTTTGGTGCCCTTCACAGCAAGCCATTGTGGACTTACATTTCAGCAAGATAATTCTTGCATGCACATGGAGAGAGTTCCTACTGCTTGTCTTCATGCTTACTAAACCTTACTTTGGCCAGCAAGGCTGCCAAATCTCTCCCCAATTAATAATGTTTGGAGCACTGTGGGTAGGGCCTCCAACTAGCTCTGTATTTTGATGGTCTAACATGCCAATTGGACAGAACTTGGCACAATATAACTCTGTCAATTAGCGCCAAGCTGAATAACTGCTTGCATAAGGGCCAGAGGCGGATGAACACAGTACTGACTTGCTCAGTTTGTGAAGCTCTTTCTCTTGAATAAATCATCCAATTTTTTCTGAAATGGTAATCATTTGTTTTTCTGTACATGTGTATAACTACTACTGATTTCTATCTGATTTGTATAATTCCTTTGGGGTGTGTTTTATTATCATTATCATTATTAATATTAATATTATTGTTATTGTTGTTATACTTTGTGAGCAGACACCCTTCCTATCATCACAGTCATCAGTTAAAGTAAGCAAGAAAAATTGTGTGTCCCAAGTGTCTGTTAGTTGTATGCACTTCCTTCTGTATGTTGCTGTAATGAAACATTTGCCTAAACAGGCATGGAAAACTGCCTAGAAAATGTACACAGGCTGGCCAGTATACCAGACCAGTTGTTGTTAATCCAGGATGTTGATCTGCTCCAGGACTCTTTCACCTCCCATCTCATAAGCTAGTGCAATGCATGTTATGCTTAATGAGCAGGTCCTTACTATAGAATATTTTTGTTAATTTATGAAGTATTTTTATCTCCTAACAATTGCTGTTCCATTTTTCATGAATTTATTTTGTAGAGCTTACGGGTGTTGGTGGTGGTTAGTGTTTAACGTCCCGTCGACAACGAGGTCATTAGAGACGGAGCGCAAGCTCGGGTTAGGGAAGGATTGCGAAGGAAATCGGCCGTGCCCTTTCAAAGGAACCATCTCGGCATTCGACTGAAACAATTTAGGGAAATCACGGAAAACCTAAATCAGGATGGCCGGAGACGGGATTGAACCGTTGTCCTCCCAAATGCGAGTCCAGTGTGCTAACCACTGTGCCACCTTGCTCAGTCTTACAGGTGTTATTTGTAGAATTATTATCTTCGCAGTGAGCTGTTCGTGGCAATGCTGCTGTCTTTACATGCTGTCCTAAAAATTAATAATCAGAATATTTGTATTTTACAAACCTTTCTGTGCTAAATGACAGATTGGCAAATTTGCTGTTTATTTGATTATCATCACAGCTTGCATTGACCATATAGTAAATGTGGTGGGAACAAGTTTAATACTCACTGCATCCATAGTGCTTTTTAAACTACAAATTCTGTGAGTAATGTATGAAGTGTAAATACCTGGGATTGTGGCTAGTACTGGCTTAGAACAGGTCAGAAAATTACTGTGTATACAAACAATGCATCTAACATAGAACAAACAGATAAACTACAGAAAGCATACAAACTCACGTGGATGCACTACAATAAAAGAAACATTTCAAGACAGGCCAACCTCAGCCACTTCAATACAGTTGTAATACCAGAAGCACTGTACGCATCAGAAACAACCACAATTGGAGCATCAGACATCACAGAAACAGGAAAAAAAGGCATAATCAGAAAATACTGACTAAAATTCTACCGACCCATACATGTGGCATTTTCAGTAAGTAATGCAACACATGTGGAACTTGTGGAACTTGTTGTGGGACATCATGTAATATTCCCACTTCAGCCCCTATGGTTTCATGAAATTTCAAGCAAGTGGTGGTGTTATACATAGCCTTCAAAATGGCATCTGTAATGGAGGTGCGTCCCAACCAGAGAGCTGTCATTGAGTTTCTTTTGGTGAGAAACCAGAGAATCGCAGGTATTGATAGGCACTTGCAGAATGTCTACGGTCAGCTGGCAGTGAAAAAAAACGTGGAGAGACATGGGGTGAGGTGTCTGTCATCATTACAACAGGGTGGTGCAAATCTGTCTAATCTCCTGTGTGCTGGTTGGCCACACACAGCTGTGATCCTGCAGTGCTACCTTTAGGAAGTTGAAACAACTTCAGCGTGTTCATCACTGCAAAAATGCAAATGACTTTCTTGTTCTCCATAACAACGCAATGCCCCACACAAGTCTGCCGCACAGGGTAGCCGCACAATCTTGAGGCGCCTTGCCATGGTTCGCATGGTGCCCCCCATCGGACGTTTGAGTCCTGCCTCGGGCATGGGTGTGTGTGTTGTCCTTAGCGTAAGTTAGTTTAAGTTAGATTAAGTAGTGTGTAAGCCTAGGGACCGATGACCTCAGCAGTTTGGTCCCATAGGAGCTTAACACCACCTCACACAAGTGTGCGCACCTGAAAGGAGCCCATAAAAATTTATTGTACCATTTTTCCTCATCCACTCTACAGCCGGGATCTTGCATCTTCTGACTTCCATTTGTTTGGCCCATTCTGCAGGAAGGCAGTATGTGGGTGATGGGGAGGTTACTGATGCATCAAGGTGTTGGCTCCAACATCGATCAGCATACAGGTCCTCCCAGTAATGTGGCAAAAGGCTGTCACATTGAATGGAGATTGTGTTGAAAAACGAG
Organism: Schistocerca americana; assembly: GCF_021461395.2. Taxonomy (NCBI): domain Eukaryota; kingdom Metazoa; phylum Arthropoda; class Insecta; order Orthoptera; family Acrididae; genus Schistocerca; species Schistocerca americana. The sequence continues at coordinate 719,279,617 of NC_060130.1, forward strand.
GTTTTGAAGCCAAAAGAGTGGGGAATAATTTGGTGTATTGGAATTCTAAATAAAACCAACCTGTTTTCAGAAAAAAAGTATGTTGCTTTACATATTGGATGCCCCTCGTAGAATGAACAACAGACACAGAAAGATGATTTTTGAAGCAGTAAATGGTTCAATCAAGAAAATCAATTGGCTTCAAGAAATAGAAGGCACCCTAAAACAGGCAATCAATGGGGAAATGATAAAAGAAAGAGACAAATACAGAGACAAAATTATGAGCATGAAATATAAAGTAAAAGAAAGGAAGAAAACAAGGAAAATATGGATAGAACAAAGGAAACAGGAACCCAGTCAAAGAATTAAGAGATTTCGGCAAGAGAAAGGGGAAAAGGAAGAAACAAGAAAATAATTTAATAATCGTGCAACATTGAAGTTCAAATGCGGTCTTAAGGGCAAAAATGTGTAATAAAAAATAAAATATGTGTAATATATAATAATATTTAATATATGTTCATTTTAATTACATAGTCCTAACAACATGGTCCATAATGGAAGTAATTGGGTGAATCACATCTTCAACATAATCAATGCTACTCACCGTTACATACAAATCTTCATGGTAGTAGAGGAGAAGTAAATGACTGCTTCTTAGTGGAATGATAAATGTTGCGTTGTAGCCAGTGACAGAGAGATGGAATTTTGAAAGTTTGAATAGAGACTATCAGGAGAGCACCTATCAGATTTCAAGTTTATGATGGCAAATAATAGGATTATAATCACAACTACTGTGTCTGGTGATGTGGTTTCTATATTCCATTAATGTTCATCATTGTCTAGTCATCCTGCAGTTGTCCAACAATAATTCATTTGTAGCAGTTGACTCTTTGGAAGTCAGCACCACGACCACCAACATGAACAGCAATTTTAGTGGTGATAGGAACAGGTTTCAGTTTTTCTTATTTAGCATACATCTTACATGCCTGTCCATTGTTTTCGTGGAATTAGTGATTTCCCTTAGTTGTGTCCAAAGGATATTATTTTGTTAATAATTTAGTGAGGGTTCAGGACCTTAATTGTGCTACAGATGCCTTAAAACTAGAACACTGAATGCCAAAAAAATTTCAGAATGTAGGGATATTCAGAACAGGCTGCCCCTGCCTCGTACAGTGTTACAATGAGTTCATTTACTTCTGTGGGTTGGTTTGACCATAATATTTGAAGGTACTGATATATAATACAGTCTGCGAGTATTACTTACTGATATACACTATATTCTGAGAGTCTTATGATAGGTTAGCACTTGGGACCTATAAAACAAGGCCTCATTTCCAGCCTTCAAGCAGAAACTATTGAGCTCATTTTTGCATTTATTGACAGTTTCTTAATGTGGAAAAGACATTTAAGGCTTGGTTAGTCAACTGGGTTCTGGCTTGAACAATGATGCATAATTCCTAAAGGAGCAGATAATTGTCAGTTGCTTATGGACAACAAAGTATTTCAGAGTGGATCTACATACTGATTTTGAATAGCTTGTAACAAGGCTGCATCCTTGGTGATTTAGAAGCACAAATAGTTGACAGAATACTCCAGTGTGTCTGTGGCACACAACTACTATTTTCTTTTAATAAATGTTTTAGTTAGTCACAAATAGTTCATTAAAGTAATTAAGGAGCTACCATAAATGTCCACAATGCTTATGTATACCTATGAACACAAGGGAACCAGCTGTCATTTTGCTAGGCAGTGGTATTAGTAGATAATGCAGCTAGATAGCCTCCAAAAGGATACTCTATGGTTCAGTTTGCTGTGTCCTTGCCTACAATTTCCTCATTGTTGTTGATAGTGGTAAGTCAATGGCAGAACAAGTGGCTGGATTTGGGACAATACAGAAGAGTCTATAAAAACAATCTTTCCGGGTCATTGTGTCTTCTGTCCCTGGTTGTTCAGATGGGTTGGAGCTATTTTCACCTTCTTAAGAACAGAGTGAATCTGTGTATTTCTCTATGAAGGATGAATGTTAACATGGCCAGTTGCATTCTGTTCCAGCAATATGATCCCATAGGGTGCACTTCTCATGGTTGTGTTCCATTTGCAGACAGGAAGACCTTTTTATTGAATGTGGAGATGTTTAGAGTCTACTACAAGTTCTGAAGTACTACATGGTGTTAGAGATCTTTTCTGGGCTGTTCGATAGGCAAATTCAGTGTGATATAGAGTGACTGGATCACCAAGCCTTTTTGAATGAATAGAAAGCTGTATTTATGTATTATCTAAAATTTGTGTTTAGCACTATGCACCCTCCTTTTTTAAGGAAATGTTTCGTATTTTAATATCATTTGTTTGTAAGCCATGTTATTGCACGTGAAATTTCTGAAGAGCAAGTAAAAGTGTGTGTGTGTGTGTGTGTGTGTGTGTGTGTGTGTGTGTTTTAGGGATTTTTGTTGCAAGATCAAATTGACTTGTCTCATAATAGTTTGGTTTTGTGTTTTTTGTGGGTCACAGAATCAAGCCTATTTATGCGGGACAGCACTTTGCACACACTTAAAGAGTTATTACTGATTAAACAAGATCTTCTTATTCATTAAATAACAACCAGTAGGTTCTCAAATGATTCTTAGGTTAGTATCTTAATGGGATTACTATGGTATTAAATCTTGATCTTTGCGATGGAGCACTCTCAAGCTGTTAATGATATCAATAGGCTATAGTGTCCATTATTTGCACGTTTCATGGATCGTATTTGCGACAACTCACTACAGTTTATAATTTGTCAGAAGTTTCAAATATTGGACATTTTCTCATAGAGATTATAGCTACATATTGGTGGTTTACAATTTGGTTTTAAAAGTGTTTACATTGTCAGCTGATACCTTTAATTCTCAAGCCACATAATCAAATATTTTTAAGGCTGTGTAGCTCCTTTTGATGCAAGAGAAAGGTTAAGTTGTGGGTAGTGGAGGCCCTCATTTTCCGGTAGTGTTTTGTTTATGCTTTCTGCTTTTATTTTCCAATGGTGGCTGGTTCTTCACAACAAATTACTTAAGAGAGGAAATTTATTATAAGGCTGTTGTTAGTATACCTACATTTTTAATAGTTCTGTGGATGAGATTGGACGCCAGATAATATCTTTGCAGAAAATTTTTGTGCAATGAACAATCCATATCCAAGTGTAAAGCTATCCCAGAAAAGTAATAATTTATGACTGGAAATGTTCGAAGTACACTAACTGTCTGATGGTATGGTGCCTCTTTTATGTGTTCTTAAGCTAAAAATCCTATTGAGCCACAGAGTGGCAGTTCAACATAGATACAATTAGTGTACTTTAGGTGAATGTGGCCTCCACACTGCAACATATCAACCCTGATGAATGAGAGTTCATGGCATAATTATCTTTGTGACATACTTGAGATAAATGTTGAAGTATTAAATTACCTGTGGATTCCAGAAATAATACAGGGTGATTCAAAAAGAATACCACAACTTTAAAAATGTGTATTTAATGAAAGAAACATAATATAACCTTCTGTTATACATCATTACAAAGAGTATTGAAAAAGGTTTTTTTTTTCACTCAAAATCAAGTTCAGAGATGTTCAATATGTCCCCCTCCAGACACTCGAGCAATATCAACCCGATACTCCAACTCGTTCCACACTCTCTGTAGCATATCAGGCGTAACAGTTTGGATAGCTACTGTTATTTCTCGTTTCAAATCATCAATGGTGGCTGGGAGAGGTGGCCGAAACACCATATCCTTAATATACCCCCATAAGAAAAAATCGCAGGGGGTAAGATCAGGGCTTCTTGGAGGCCAGTGATGAAGTGCTCTGTCACGGGCTGCCTGGCGGCCGATCCATCGCCTCGGGTAGTTGACGTTCAGGTAGTTACGAACAGATAAGTGCCAATGTGGTGACGCTCCATCCTGCTGAAATATGAATTGTTGTGCTTCTTGTTCGAGCTGAGGGAACAGCCAATTTTCTAACATCTCCAGATACTGTAGTCCAGTTACAGTAGCACCTTCGAAGAAAAAGGGACCAAAAACTTTATTGGCTGAAATGGCACAGAAAACGTTCACCTTAGGCGAGTCACGTTCATACTGAGTTGTTTCCCGCGGATTCTCAGTGCCCCATATACAGACATTGTGACGGTTGACTTACCCGTTAGTGTGGAAAGTTGCTTCATCACTAAACACAATCTTTGAAACGAAAGATTCATCTGTTTCCATTTGAGCAAGGATAAAATCACAGAAATCGATTCTTTTAATCTTATCAGCTGCAGACAGTGCTTGAACCAATTTCAGACGATAAGGTTTCATAACTAACCTTTTTCGTAGGACTCTCCATACAGTTGATTGTGGAATTTGCAGCTCTCTGCTAGCTCTGCGAGTCGATTTTCCTGGGCTGCGAACAAATGCTTGCTGGATACGTGCTACATTTTCATTACTCGTTCTCGGCCGTCCAGAACTTTTCCCTTTGCACAAACACCCATTCTCTGTAAACTGTTTATACCTACGTTTAATACACCACCTATCAGGAGGTTTAACACCATACTTCGTTCGAAATGCACGCTGAACAACTGTCGTCGATTCACTTCTGCCGTACTCGATAACACAAAAGGCTTTCTGTTGAGCGGTCGCCATCTTAGCATCAACTGACGCTGACGCCTAGTCAACAGCGCCTCAAGGGAACAAATGTACAACTAAATGAAACTTTATAGCTCCCTTAATTCGCCGACAGATAGTGCTTAGCTCTGCCTTTTGTCGTTGCAGAGTTTTAAATTCCTAAAGTTGTGGTATTCTTTTTGAATCACCCTGTATAAAGAAGAGGTAACAGAGTTCACCTTTATATGAGGTTAGTACTTGTGCCGTGGCTAAGGAAGTGCTCACCTATTGAATGGACAGCATCCTTATTAGGAATTTTAAAATACCTTTCAGATTTAGTAAGTGATATACTGAATATTTTTATGGCATTCTAGATACTGTGTTCAGTTTAACTATCTCAACTTTTTTATACTTAATGTTTCCAAACAGTTCATTTCGTCCACTGCCCATGCATCACACAACATCACTGTATTGTCAACTTTATCTGAACAGCAGAGTGGACACCTACATAAATTAATTGTTATCTGTTCTGAAGTACATGCTTGTGTTTAAAGAGTCTGACCTTGTTTAACACACACACACAGTTTCCGGCGGTGCATTGCTGATGTTTAACTTTTCATCAGAGTGAAGTTCTTTTTCAAATGTGTGTAAATAAACCCCCCTTAATCCTCTAATGATTCAGTATCTCAGATACTATTAATGTGTATGAATGTAAGATTGAATAACAGTTTAGTTTTGAAAGAGGTGCATATCAAAGAATATTTTGAAGTGCACAATTTTTCTGCCAAAGGAATTGAAACTAATACCATTTTGGTGTTGTGGTGTATTTTCAGTAATGTAATACAACCAAAACGCCCAAAATGCTTGTTTAGTGTCTGCTATTCATATGTCTCACAAATTTACACCCAACAGTGTATGGATAGAAACGTCAAGTTAGTAGATTGTCCCATTGGGAATAACTTTTTTGGTTATTTGTTTTTGGCAGAGAGCTTGCCATGTAAATCATACACTGTATATTGTGCTATTGTTGACATAATAGTACTCTTTAAGGCATTAAATGTTTCGTTGTAAAATGATATGAAGTTACATTTTTATGGAACACTGTGGCGCCATTATCACCTGTTGTAGTGTGAAATTAGCATTAAACAGCTAACATGTAAAATGAAACTGAAAGCAGTATTTTTTTAATTTTTTAATTAAAACACACACTTACAGAATGTCTATTCTTATTGCGGCACACCATGTAACTACAGAACACACAGACTATTGAGGTAGACATTTTTACCCATACATAAAAACTCGGAATGCTCCCAGTCAACTTTATAGCATTTTAGGTCTCAGGAACAGTCTGTCATTGTAGCTATATTCTGTGAAGCATATGGCACTTGGAAAGCTTTCAGATATGCATGTATACTATAGAATAGTTCTCTTGCTGTTTGCATAGTCTGTTCTTTGGCTGATGTATTATGAACTCTAGATTCCTGTACCCTAGCTTGTGCTAAATACTAAGCCTGATTGTATGAGAACTTGTGAATAGGAGTAGTAACATTATTTCCTATAAGCAACACTACCACTGCCACAGACAACAGCAAGAACAGCAGTGGCAGGAGGGAATTGGAACTATATTTAAAACTTGGCTTTTTGTTCAGGGAGGGAGGGGAGGTGGGAGTAAGTTTAAATTCAACTTGTTGCTACTGAGCAAAATAAAAAGAAAAATGCAAGTGAATTTGTTGTTCATTGTGTGTGAATAAAATGTGTGAATCTGTTATTGCTTACGTTGCTACTAAATGTTACAGCACCTGCGTTTGTGTGTTAGTAAGCTTATGTTGTAAGATTAGTACTGTGTTCCTGTACATTATAAAATACGTAACACAGGAGTGCTGATTTCTCCAATTAATACTAATACTACCCCCGGTTGTGCTTTAAACTATACAGATGTGAACTAATAAGCACATAGTTTATTCTGCAGTCTCTTGAAAGATTGTATTTATATCTGCATGTCTAGAAATGTTATCTCAAGTGAGAACAGATGAGATTTTCCTTCATAGTGGGCTCTCTGAGTATTTTTCATGGTTCACTCATGTAATATTTTGTTTCAGGATTTGAGAGCTAATGTTTTTCCACCGACAAATTAAGTAAATTATTTTATTTTGATCATCGCATAATAAAAATACATATACTGTGGATGCTGCTGTGGAGGGAATGAAGAACAATCTCTCTAGCTTTAATTTACATATGGCCATGGTTTGTAGATCTTATGAGCTGTACAAAACAGTGTGTACTGATAAATAATCTTTTCTTCATATTGCCATTACAGGATTGAAATTTTGCTGCTGAAGACTAGCTGAGTGATAATAATGTACTATATTTCTATTTCATGTGGATGAACATCATATAATAGTGCTGTGTTCCAGGATAATGATGGCAACAAAGTATGGATATGCCCTGCATGTGGTGGTCAAGATGATGGCAGCCCAATGATCGGCTGTGATGACTGTGATGCATGGTATCACTGGTAAATATTGGCATTACAGTTTTCTGGTGTACTATCTCAACTTTTGTGGTCTTGTGCATACTGGTCAACAGTTTCTTTACAGTGCCCAAAAAATCATTAGACATAACACATTTTAATTAATGAGATCACAGTGTCAAGTACCCAGAAACACTGGTAGTTTCAACATTAGAGAGAGGGCAGTTACTCTGCAGTTTAAATTCTCTTTGATCTTGTTTGTATGTTAACCTATTTATATTTACTTATAAATCCCATATACTAGTGTACTGGTGTTCTTAATGATGACATTCCCACAAGTTGTAATGAATTAAAGAGAAACACATCTATCGTCCAGAATGCCCAAATGATTGTTCAGACCATATTCTGTCTAAACAAGGACATGTCTTCAATAGAGCATTTATCACATAAAGTTAACCACAAAACACTTTCCATGGATATGACCAAAAGCTTCCCATGGTATATGACTTCTGCAACATAAAATACCCAAAAAGAATTTTTACTCAGCGTGCATATCTGCAAGTGTATGTGAGTTTAAATTCAGGAGGTGCAGGGAATGAAGAAATAAGCCCTATATAATAAAATAAATTAAATCTTCACTCTTAAATAAAAACATAAAATGGCAGTCCATTAAAAAGTGCACTTCTGTGGACTCAAAATCTGTGGTTGGGCTGGGTAACATTCAGTACGATGTTGTTCCATTTTGTAAGTTGTCACTTGCTGGGATCTTTCTTGGCTTGCTGTACACAAAGTAGTTGAGACATTGCTGTCTGTCCCACTCATCTACAGTGGTCCTCTTGAAACTGTTCAGTGTGTGAGGGGGATTTCTGCAACAATACACTGCAAGTTTCAGCTGATCTCAAGTGTGGTCAATCTGGTTCATCTCAGCGATACTGCAGATTATTCCATTCATTTGGTTTCTGTATCCTAGATGAAGGTGTCCATGAGGTGGACACAGTGTACTTACACATTATCTTCTTGAAAAATGAACCCTGGCAGAAATTTTGACCGTAGGGCTGGACAGTATGTTGAAGGATCATTTCCCTTTATTTGCAAGACCATTAGATTGCCTTCAGCAGCAATGAGAGGCTTCGCAGTGTTCGTACATGATACAAATCCTGCACTCATGAGTGAAGAGAACCTGCTGCCACTTATCTAGGTCCCATGCCGGATGTTCCTTTGCACACCTTCATTGCACTCCACTTAGCTGAGGGTTTGTACTGTCATTCATAATGTGTGTCTAAAGATTTGATTGATTGTGAGTGGATGATCGCTGCTGTCTGGGTTGACACTGCCATCACAGTTGTCTCCAAAAAGGAAGTACACAGTTATTTGGCATTCTGCTCAAAACGTGTATGGGGCCATAATTTTCAGGTAGCAATCATCAAGTTGACAACTGATGTTGACTGTGGGTGACCACTGCAAAGCAGAACATCAATGTTTTTTGTGTTGCCATGCTGACAACCCCTCATGCAATAATTGACTGTTCATGTAGTCTTAAGCTAAGGATTACTGTTCAAGGCATATTGACAAACTAAACAGAGTGCACAAGCTGCATTGTCACATTGACTGTCAGAGACACAATGCACTACTGAACTGTTCTGGAATACATGTTTAAATGTACATGGGGTGGACAAAAACATGAAAACACCAGAAACACATTACTGTGTCTAATACGACTTAGGAAAACTGTTGGTGTTCAAAACAGTCTTTACTCATCTCAGAATGGATAAATACAGGTCCTGTATGGCTTTAAAGTGAATTGTATACCATTCTTCCTACAAAATAGTGGCATGTGCAGATGACGATGATGGAGTTGAGTAGTGATCATGTACCTCTCTTTCCATAGTATATTGGTGACTGTGGTGGCAAGAAGAGATGTGACAGTTCATCCTGGTTCTCACACAACCGGTCATGGATAATACAAGCTCTGTGAACAGGGACCCTGTTACCTTGGAACACATCATCACCACTGGGGAACAAACGTAGCATGGGATGGTCCTGATCAGGCAAAATGGCCACATAATCCTTGGCAGTAATGTGACTTTGCACAGGGTGTATATGCCCCGGGACAACCAGGAAGAATACGGGAACTTTTTATCCAGGAGAAACCCAGAAATTTTTTAGAATTGCTCTAGTTTTCAGTTAAATTTTTGTAATTTTGACTGGTAAGGACTGGTAAGAAGTGATACTCTTAACAAATAATTTGACTTTAGCCCACTACTGCAGAACAACACTGCAGCAGTAAAAGACAAACAAGAGAATAACACAAAAATAAAACCTAGTTGCAAATGAAATGCACTATTTATAACAATAAAACAATGCACACACAAGCATCTACCAACAGCAGAATGTGTCAAAGCCTTTAGGACAAAGACAGTGCAATACTTCATGACAAGAAACTGCTTGACGTCACAACTGTTTACATTTCTAACAGATCGCAGGGAAAAATATAAAAATATTGCAAATGATGGTTTGAACAGCATTACTTTCAAAGTAAACTTCCTTTTATATGAGAATTATGTTTTGTGTGATTATAATGTGCAACAAATTTCTTCAGTCAAGCAGTGGTTTACTCTCATCTGAAACTCGACACTTTGGGGACCAGCTACTTTGAAGAATTTCGGTTGCAGAAGGCCAGCTGCTTATGCTATTATTTAAAATTTTGTTGAGACATTGGTGTTTGATATATCTTAAAAGAGTAACACGTGCTAAAAAAGGCTAATATTATATGTGAAAGCTTAGCTTTTCTTGTAGTTATACTGTGGGTATATTAATTTAAACTTTTAACTTTTACTATTAATGTGTTCGTGCTACTTAACAGTGATGTTGCTATTGGCTGACTTTATCACATGCCCTATGCTCTGAATGTCTGCCGTCATTGTCTGCTGAGATCATGTGACATGAGCTATGATTGGTTAACAAAAGCGTATCACACAGCACTATCTTGATCCAGTGCTTCGGAAGCTATCGCACTGTATTTGGTGGAATTTGTATTTATACCTTCATAATGCGAAAATGTGCAATTTACTTGTTGCTGTACATCAAAGATCCTTTCAAAATGCTGGGTTTCATTTCCTAAAGTGAAGGGAAGTTCTATGCCAGTCTATAAAACATTTTCCATTCAAAGGATTGATAAGTTTTACAGCTACAAGGGAAAGTGTATTGTCACTTAATACGAACAAAAATGTATTTTCATTCGAAAAAAGTTTATTTTTAATTGTGAAATCAGTGATTTTTTTTTCTTGTCCGCATGAGGAAATTGTGGGGTGCATGGAATACCACAATATGGCTGCACAAATCATCCTCTCGCCCCCACCATGCTTCACTTTTCAGAAGTAAACTAGGCCAGAAGTTGGAAACAGTGTTAAACAAGACTCGTCTGACCATATGACTTTCTTCCAGTGTGCCATAGTCCAGGCTTCATTGCTTCATAACAAATTTTCCTGTTACGAATGTTTGCATCACTGATGTGTAGTTTTGTAATTCCATCTTGCCTAGCAGTAGTCTGCTTCTGGAGTGCCCTTCATGTTGTTTTGGTGCTGACAGGGTTCACAAGTGCGACATTCAGTTCTGCAGTGACTTTTACAGCTGTCGTCCTCTATTTTTCATCACAATCCTCTTCAATTACCACCTGTCATGATCACTCAGCACACACTTCTGTCCTTCTTGTGACTTGGGGGATGATGATTTCTCACTTTTCTTGTATGTGGTATAAATCTTTGATGTGGTTTCTCTTAAAACACAAAACAGCTCAGCAACTTTGGTTACAAGAGCATCCAACATTCAAGCACCAAGAGTTGGGTTGCTTTAAAACTCACTTATCTCCAACATAATGTACTCACAACTATACAGAACAGTGTTCTGACTATGACTGACACTTGCAAGGTAATGAAAACATCGCAAAGGTGCTGTTTGTAGTCAAATACAAGAGTGCTGAAATTTTCAACGTTATGCAATGAGGTCAAAAGATAACACCACCAACATTTCTTCAGTAGAGCATGATAATTTCCAGGTGATAATTAATACTTAACAATACCACTTCATACATGATGGTGGGATGAATTCAGGGGGATGAAGGGGGTGTTAATGCTTGCATCATCTGCAGCATTCTGTAAGCTCCATTCACCCTTTAATGCAACACATTTTTCCCAATGACGAGTGACATGGTTGAGAGCTTGGCTGTAGTAGTTTGCAGTTTGGCTGTTCAAAAAGTGTTCCACCTTGAATATAAACTTGTCACCATTCTGGAAATGCCTGCACACAACAGTTGCTTCATCCAAGGAAAGAGGAGGTACTGACTGGTTGCTACGTCAGGACTCTCTGTACTGACTGTCGTGTACACAATCAACTGTGGTTTTGGGGAGCCAACACACTCCTTTCTTCCAGTGACTCTGTCTTGACAGCTTCCCGTAACCTTACCAGGAGATTTCAGAAGTATGCTCTGATGAAAGCTTTCCCCTTGCGAGCAGAATTTATTTGCACCACACCATGGCAGTTCCAAAATACACTCAGCATCATTGTGCCTGATGATGGTTGGGGTTTGCCTTTTTCAATGATAGTGGATCCACATCTTTCCTCTTTATTTCATACTTTTGTCTTTAGGTCATATCGTCCATGGAGATTTGGTTGTGAAAGAAATTGTCAGATTGGTAGCTGTAACATTTCTGCTGATGTGTCAGTTTGCCAGGCTTATTGAATGAGTGTGAGCAGCCATGTAACCCAACGGACAGCAAACTTCCTCATGTTCTAAATGTGGCGCAAGATGTGGGAAACTGATCCATGACTAAATTTCAATTTCTCTGCTGTAGCCTCAATTGTGCTTATCTGATCTTGGAGCGTCAGAGCCCCCATTTATCTTGTTATTCTCTGTTCTTCACAATGGTATGGTCTGCTACTTTGCTATTCAGACTTGTTGGAGCGCACTTGAAGTGTGTCTCTCATCTAACCACTGTGTCTCAGTGTATTGTCCTGTGAACTTCCACTAACTCAGAATGAATTTTTGCAGCATTGGTCCTTTAAAATACAGAAAATGAATTGTCACACAATATTTCACTTTATCAGTGGGGTGCACCATTTTATTTTGACTTCTCCAATGATGTGCTAAGTTATTATGGGGTGGAATTTTCAGTGTGCATCAGGACTGCAGACTTGAACCTGGAGTTCACAAGCTGGATCTGGTCAATATTACCACTTTTCTTATAATCATAAGCTTTTAGCCTGTTTAAGTGGTGATATTTGGGCAAGGTGTAAGGACATTTTATGTTGCGAGGAGCTAAGACCCGGCTTATGGTTCTGATAATGGCTGTAAAAAAAAAAAAAAAAAAAAACCCACACACACCTGTGGTATGTGCTGATATAGTGGATTGTTGTTGAAGTGCAATTGTCATTTATGGTCAGCCTGTGAAGCACCTACCACACCCCTGTTGTATTAGGTTCATCCAAATAATGAAGCACTCCATCTGGATTAACTTTTTATTTCCCACACTGCTTGTAGGAGGTAAATAAATATCACTGTATCTCCCAGAAAAACTCTTGGTAGTTTGGGTATTCCTATCCAACCAATCAAAAGATTTGTGAAGGTCTTAGAGAACTTAATCTCAGAAAATGCACAAAGAGTAACAGACCACTGATTACATAACAGAATTTTTTTATTGCATTAGATTTTAGATCACCAGAAAAAGTTCCACCACAAAGCTAAAAGTTTGTTACCGGAACACTTCATTCCATAAGATGTAAGAATAGCCTATTAATTGAGGGGTCAGAGAAAAAGTTGACCAAGTTCTTATTTTATTTTTTTGAGAAAAATTAATATAAAGTTAAAGTAATATATATTAATTGCAGATGAATTAAACATCAATTTTTTGTATGAAAAAGTGCAATTCAGGCTAAACTAGGAAACAATGTAAACAGATATTTTCATTAATATAAAAGCCCCCACCCCATTTCTTTTACTGGGCATGGTTCCACTGCAGTGAAAAATTTTCTCTTATGACTTCAAATATAATTGAACATCACTCCCTGTTTCTTTCTTTGTTTTAACACATCATCTTACATTATTTTCTCTTCTAATTAATTATCCAAACTCCAAGCTGACAAGGAAGTTCACTTAACATTTCTTGTTCTTGTTCTCCTTCTCCACACACAAACACTATTCGTGTTCATGAAAAGATTGCTGCACATTTTGTGATCTTCCTCTTCGTGGTCTTTCTGCAGTTAGAAGATTCTTGTAGTACACATGATGTAATTGTGGGATGAACTTGAGAAATCAGGCATGTCCTCCTGTTTTCATTCATAATTGACTTATGATTCTTCCATTATTGTTCCTGATAGACACTGGTTTGTGAATTTAGTGTTTTTTCATAAAATTTACCTTATTCAATTCCACCAAATCAGTCAGTCTCTTTAAACGATATTGTAAAATATATGTCTCTTTCACACTTCATGTATGGAATTTTTAACCAATTTACCTCAAAGCCATCAACAGTTTGTTTTATAATTGTAATTTATCCTCTTTTCATTACATTGACTAAACATTTTGGTACTTTATGTTTTGCAGCCTCTGGGCCATAAGATATACTGCATCTTACTTGCAGCTGTCTCTGTTAAACCAATGTCAGCATCATTCAGTAAAAATGAGGGGCCCCAGTACCATAAATTTGTGGTCAATTATGTCCACTAGCATTTCTGTATGATTGACTAATTTTAATAGGATTACAGCCATTGTAATGTTTCAGATCTGTCCAGGACTCGCATCAGAATCAAGTGTGATGTGTTTGTAGTGTGGTGCGTACATTTTTAAATGTGTCCTGACACGGCTGACTGTTTCTTGAGATGATCTACCTTCTTCTGTTAATTCCCATATACACGTTAAGACTGTGGATTGATTGAAGAAATGAATGTCAAAATTGTATTCATACATATTTCTGTTACATTGTGCTGTGTAGAAGTAGATAGTTTAGGAAAAGGTAAAGCCTTCAGCAAATCAACTGTGGCAATATACATTTCATTGCATGAATTTTCTTTATTGGGTCACAATGGGCATCTAACTTGTTCCGTGCTTGCTAAATGCAGGTATTTTTCGACTTTGAGAGACTTAACATCATTACATTGTTTAGAAATTTTCATTTCTAACTCATCGTGCAGTTGGCAAGTATCAGTTTGTTGTGATTGGTAATGCAAATTAAGTTTTGAGCAGATAACATTTTAGTAGAACTATTATTTCACTCAGGTCTTATGTGCCTGTAGATATTTCGGTATATGCAAATCATAGTTTTACAGGTGTCAAGATCAGGATTCAGGTTTTCCTTCCAAGGTTGTTTTTCTATGAGTAATGATTCTGATAAACAAGAAAAGATTGTTTATGGTTAATAACATCACTGTCATCAGTTTTTTTTCACAGAGGTATTTTTCCCATGATTATCTGTCACATCAAATACTTTTTGTTATGTTTTTGTCACACATCTGTATAGCCTTTCACAGCTAATTTGAAATGTAGCCTCTTTGCACACTCCTTTGCTTTCATTAGAAATTCTAATAAAATACTTGAAAGTATTTGATTGAATTGTGTCTGTATTGTTACGCTGCCACGATTGCTAGCAATTAGTAATTTGCACAAGACTGTGAAGATTTCAGTATTAGCTGAAGCATTTCCTGTGATCAGTCATGCTCATTTTTTCTTTGCGCCTTCTTGGGAAGTTGCAGTTAAACTCAGTGTCAAATATTTTTGCGGTAATATTGATGCATTTTTTTTACTCTCATATTTTTGACCATTATTTCAAAGTTTGTAACTCAGGTTTCTCTTCCAACTCTTATCATTCTTGGTCCTCTTCCTTCCTCTACTTTCATTGTTATCAGCAAGGTGCAGTCCCTCTGTAGTGAGACTGGCTTGGGAAGCTGAGTTAACTTGAAACACAGCACCTCCTCCTGAATCTGTAATTACATAGTTAAATGACACAGTATTAAATTATGTATATTTATGGTATTAAAACATTTAAAATGACAGATAACTGATTAGCAAAAAAGTTAGCATGAAATTTATGCTGCTGTGAATAATTTTCATGAAAATGGGACTTGTCATGATTCTTGTCTGAAGAGCTTTAATTATTAGTATCCGAAATGGAATCAGATTCCTCTTCCATTATTGCAGGGCTAACTTCATAAAAGCAGTACAGATTAATAGATACCTTCCTATCCTAGTTTTCTAAGTCACAACTCTGTTTTGTTTTGCTTCCAGCCTTCTGTAATGTGCTTTGCAACTTGGATTGGTTCACAATAGCTCTTTAGGAAGGCACCATTGTCTCAGAGCGTCGAGTAACTACTAAACGCAGCCGACTAATACTGAACTATGGTCTTGATTCAGCATTGCTTAGAAAGATAGCACTATTGTCTTGGAGTATCAAGGAACTGCTGCACCCTGCAGACTGAATATTAAACTGTGGACTTGATTCACCATTGAACTGAAGAATTATTGATATTTTGAAACCAGCTGAAATATAACTAGGATTTTCCAATTTTTTGCACTAGGTCTCCTTGTTCTTTGAGCTGCTTGATTATAGGAGCATACCCTTCCCTACAAGCTAAGCAAATACAAAATGAAAGAGCATTTGCTGATTACCCAGTTGTAAGACAGCTTCAGAACACCTAAAATCTTAGCAAGGCTGTTCCTCCTGTAAATATCTGACATAACTTTATCTCCAGAAACTGAAGAAAGAGTAGGTTGGAGGGGATGTAACTGTCATTCAGAATATTATGAAGAGAGTAAATTGTGAGCGAAAGTGAAGAGAATGAGATCCAAGAAATGCAGTTTGTGAAGTGAATTGGTTATGCTGAAGTTAAAGCATTGGATCGTTCTGTTAAGCCACCAGCATTCATAATGTCTTTTACATCAGTGGCTAAAAAGTAGTGAATAGTGCAAACTGTGAGAATGGTAGCTGGAATAAACACAAGCAGATGTAAGTGCTTGGGCAAAGAGTTGCTTGTTCTAAAGTCAGTTGTTTTTCTCAGGATGCTGGAAGACATACTAGTTAACAATCCACCCCCAAGACTGCCATTTATTCTCAACAGGCAAATAAGGAAGTTTGGTAGTATACTTTGAACCATTAAGCCTC
Source organism: Schistocerca americana (assembly GCF_021461395.2). NCBI lineage: Eukaryota > Metazoa > Arthropoda > Insecta > Orthoptera > Acrididae > Schistocerca > Schistocerca americana. The sequence goes on from NC_060130.1 coordinate 719,295,821, forward strand.
TGTTTTCATCATCTAAAGAGAAACCAATTTACAAAAGCAGCAGATATCAGAAAAGTTGATCTAAACTACCAGACCACCCCAAATTAATTCTTTCTGGCAAATAAGAAGAGGACCCTTTAGTAGAATCTTTATACTTGAAGACAAGTCTCAGGGAACCAACAAGTCCCTCATCCAAATTGTCAACTGATACAAATTCACCAGCTTGGTGGAAGCAAAAGGCAAAAGAAAACTTTGTAATATTATTGCCTATTCACCCTGGCTTACTGGTATAGCTGAGGAAACTGTTATGAACCCAAAAAGGCAAATCATCACCACTACCACCACCCAGGATCCAGCTTTCCACATATTCAATGACTGGTACGACTTCCACCAATAATGAAGTTTCCATCTGCCTCTTCTTCATGTGAGAACTGGATTTGGGATTTGGTCCTGTCCATAGCCAGTGACGTAGCATCAGGTTATGACAAAATATAATATAACATGTTGTGAGATATCACATTAAGAAGCAAAGAAACCTCCCTGCTACTTTTAATTTTATGTATATGGAGGACAATTTCGTGACTTAGCAGCAAAAGCTATTTAAACTCCCTTACTTTAGTCTTAGACTGGATGAACATGACTTAGTAGCTTTTGTAGTGTTGCTTTCTTAGCTGCATAGAAAATATGTTGGGGCAGGTAGTCAACTGCCCCCTGGTCTGTATTGTAGAATTCAGACAGTTCTTTAGTTGCTTTCAGTGTGTGTTCAGGAAATGTAACCTGAATCTGCTGAAGGTAGCTACGCTTAGCTTTTCTGTCGGACATCTGTTGAAAAATTCACTTGACATCTTTCCAAAAGGCAGTCTCCACTCTTTCCAATATGACTCTGTAAGCATAGACTAAATGTGGTTTAAATTCAAAGAAATAGTGTCAACAGAAATTGATAGATACATACCAAATAAATTAAAAAGAAATGGTACTGATTCCCAAAGTTTTACAGAAGCCCAAAATCTAGTGTGATCTTCAATGGAAGGTGTTTTAATAGTTTCCAAATGAAATTCTGTCATGAGATCTGACAGGAAAACCAAAGAGAGATGGTCGTATGTAAAGTACATCATTGGCAAGATGCATCCAATGCCTTTACTGTGCCACACCAATGGTACTGTTACTGATGACAGTGCCACAAAAGCAGAAATGTTAAACACAGTTTTCTGAAATTCTTTCACCAAAGATGACAAAGTAAATATTACATAATTCAGAGCACGAACAACTGCCAATGCGAAAGTAACTTGGAACTATATATCCTCAGTGTAATGGAGCAGCTTAAATCACTTAATAAAGAGCAAGTCCTCCTGTCCAGTCTGTGTAACAGTTAGGTACCTTTTGCAGAATGCTGATACAATAGCTCCATATGTAGAAATCTTTTACAACCACTTGCTCGTTGAAAGATCCGTACCTAAAGACTGGAAAGTTGCACAGGTCGTAGCAGTGATCAAGAAAGGAAATAGGAATAATCCACTGAATTACAGACTAACATCAATTTGCAGGAGGATTTCTGAACATATAATGTGTTCAAACATTATGAATTACATTCAAGAAAGTGATGTATTGACAGATAGCCAACATGGACTCAAAAAATATCTTTCTTGTGAAGTGTGGGTAGCTCTTTATTCTCATGAAGTAATGAGTGCTATCGACAGCTGGTGTCAGACTGATTCCATATTTTCAGATTTTCATGTTTTTGACACTGTTCCCCCCAAGTGGTTTCTAATCAAATTTCATGCCTAAGGAGTATTGGGGGAAGTGAACCAAAAACTGTACTTTATTGGCAGAACACTTAGAAAAGGTGTTAGGTCTACCAAAGAGACTGCCTTTACTTCACTTGTCCGACCTCTTCTGGAGTATTGCTGCACAATATGGAATCCGCATCAGATAGTATTGATGGAGAACATTGAAAAAGTTCAAGGAAAGGAGGCTCATTTTGTATTATAGTGAAATAGGGAAGAGAGTGCCACGAATATGATATGTGCATTAAGGTGGCAATCCCTAAAACAAGGGCATTTTTCTTTGTGGCAGGATCTTCCCATGAAAATTTGGTTATCAACTTTCTCCTCCAAATGCAAAAATATTTTGTTGGCACCCACCTACATAGAGAGAAATGATCCATCATAATAAAATTATAGAAATCAGAGTTTGCACGGAAAGATTGATTTCTTTGTTTTTCGTGCACGCTCTTTGAGAGTGGAACAACAGAGAAAGGTGGTTCGATGAACATTCTACGAGGCACTTTTGATTGTGAATTTCAGAGTAATCATGTAGATTTAGAGGTAGATGTAGATTGCCCTTCCCACCCCTTCCCCCCCAGACCTACAGAAGGAAGCCTATGATACTACCTGAAGGCACAATATCCTCTGACAGCTACATACACGGGGCTTCCTGACTTATCTTCCTTTCCTCGAATCATTTGTCTTGGCACATTACCTTTGGTGTCAAATCAGTGACTTCCCATATGATCGTTGTATTCAAGAGAATGGTGCCCCTCCAAGCATTGCTTTAAGGGTGGTTTTTCTAACAGCAGTAGATCATATAACATCCATGGCACAGTACCCCATTCAGTGGTAGTTACTTTTTGATTGGTTTTCAGTTTGTCTTCCAGCACTTGTTGCAAGTGCACACTATCTGTGGATGACCATTAGGAGGCTGGAAAAATATAATCTATGTGGTTGCCACAGCTGAGTAATTTGGAAATTCGTACCCTCAAAGCCCTTGATGTTTTAAATTATATTATTAGCATAGTATGGGAGAACAGACTGAGATTGTCTGTTACAGTTTTATAGAGCATTGGTGCTGCGGTCCTGGTGTGATAACAGATAGTGTACATGTCTGCTTGACCAGCATACCTGAAAGTATTGGATGTAGTCCACCATGGCAGAACTAGTCTGACCACAGGGACTTTTGGAAAAGCTCCATTGCCAGCTTCTGTTCGGAAGCAATCCCTTGTGGTGTCGCCATTATACAACAGTACACTGTATTGGCTCTGAGCACTATGGGACTTAACATCTGAGGTCATCAGTCCCCAAGAACTTAGAACTACTTAAACCTAACTAACCTAAGGACATCACACACATCCATGTCCAAGGCAGGATTCGAACCTGCGACCGTAGCGGTCGCGCGGTGCCAGACCGAAGCGCCTAGAACCGCTCGGCCACAATGGCCGGCACATTGTATTCCAGGTACTCACATACCTTACCATTGCTTACCAACCTCTGGAATGATATTTATGATTCAGACAAAAAGAAATCTTACAAAAAAAATTAATGATTAAACTCAGTGCTTCTGCCAAGGTTCAAGTAAATCACTATCTTGGCTGCTTAAGAAATCTGGACTTGGTTTGAATTTAAAAAGCTTACAATAGAGGCACTAATATGATTTTTATATTATTGTTCCATAATAGTGCAGATGGGTGCCACAATTTTTGTATGATGTATGCATATGGGTCAAAAAGAGATGATCTGCTTCCTGTTCAATTGCGTCCAAGATGGGAGAGGTTTAGTGACTGTGTGAGCATCCAGGGTGAATAAGTTTCAAATAAGAACAGAGAAATCTGTTAAAGAGATGGTGACAAGTGTGTTGTACTTATAAAGTTATATGTGACAAACCTCGGGATGACGCCGTACGTCTCGAGGCAGCTGTTATGGCCGCAGTTCCAAGTAAATCATTAGAGAGTACGAAAGAAGTGTGTTCACAGATCAGGAGGTAGTAACTGTCACCATGGCATCCATCTGTTGTCAATCCTTACCTTTAGAACCATTCTTAGCCCAGCATTATGTGCTGGAGCAGTGCACAAGCTGTGAGAATGGTCTCTCAAAAAGCAGCAAACTTAACCAAGAAAACTAGTTCAGAATAAAAAGTTTAGTATTATGTCCTATTTACTTCCAGAGGGGTGGCCTCCTGCTCATTTGTTTTCCCTAAGCATGTCTTCAGGATCTTACTGCCAGGTACATTTATGGTGTATAACCCTGAATTGCATGTGAGATTGAAGGTACCTAAGCAGATGAGAACTGTTACATTCAGGCCCTTCATAAAACATAGCCTGAGAGAAAATGTTCCTCATCATAAAGGCATATTTCTGCTACAGCAACAGCTGAAGGTGGTAGCTTTGTATTAGGTACCAGGGTGCATTCGGAGTAGGGGATATAAATAGGCACTCTAGGGCATCTGTAGGGGTGGGTGAGTTGAAGGATGCAAACCCCCCCCCCTCCCCCCCCCCCCTCCCCACACACACACACACACACACACACACACATACACTCTCTCTCTCTGCTGTGGGCTCCAACTTTGTGTTTAGTCAGGTCATACATCAATGGGAGGAATGGTGGCTGTAGGTGAGAGATGACAAGCAGCAGTCTGTAATTATTAGGTTGGTTGGTTGTTTTGGGGAAGGAGACCAGACAGCGAGGTCATCGGTCTCATCGGATTAGGGAAGGACGGGGAAGGAAGTCGGCCGTGCCCTTTGAAAGGAACCATCCCGGCATTTGCCTGGAGCGATTTAGGGAAATCACGGAAAACCTAAATCAGGATGGCCGGACGCGGGATTGAACCGTCGTCCTCCCGAATGCGAGTCCAGTGTCTAACCACTGCGCCACCTCGCTCGGTATGTAATGATTAGGTTCTGATATTCTCCCTTCCAGGTAAAGAAAATTGTTAATGTTTCACTTACCCATCTCTGTAGGGTATGTGTCCCCACAACAAATAGATATTTGCTCCGACAGGCTGACACACCCAGTTGTGGTGCCTGTTGCAAACGTATTTCTACATGCCACATTTTAGTGAAGTCTATATTGTGATGGTAGGACGGCACAGGTGCCCCAGGTGCACACATTGTATTTATTGTATTTTAGCTGACAATGCGATGGATGCGGGGTTCCATATTGCGATGGTAGGACAGCACGGGTGTCCCAGGTGCACACCCTGTATTTTAGCTGACACTGTGATGGATGTTGGGTTCCATATTTTTGTTTATTATCTGTACTCCCTTTTGCATGCATTTTTATGATTTTCGTTAGTGAAACAGTTTTAACTTCTGAAAACTTTCTATATTTTATAATAAGGGTCTAAACCCTGTAATTATCCTCATCACTTAACATTGGTCATGTGGCCTTGGATTTTACAAGCCTTCCAAATAACCTTTAATGTGACATAAATACTCTGTGTACGGGGTTAATTGTTAGGAAGTTACATATATAATTATGTTTGTATGTTAGTATCTGTGAATTATATTGTTGTGACATGTAGGGATTATTACATGAACTTACTGTTGTATGTTGACGTATCAAAAGCACCCTTGAGAGCAAACCATGACCATGGAAAGATGTGACATGAAGAATAGGATTGCAAGACTTGTAAGGACTGGGTGAGAAACTCGGATCTCAACCCCATTTCCTTGGATCATGATGTCATTCAGTGGAACTTCAGTGATGTTCTTTCTGAGAACCATACTGTATATATGAGGATAATACAGAAAATAATGATCTTTGGCTTTAATAAAGTCAAGAAAAGTATTTTATTAGCAAAAAATGCATCACTTACAAAATTGAAACTTAATTTATTCGTTGTAATAATCACATTTGTCGTTTAATAATTTCTCATACTTGTCCATGATCATTATAATTCCCAAATTGTAGTCAGCTCCCATTAGTCCCTTAAGCCAATTTTTCATTGCAGTCTTGATCTTGGCATAGTGTCCAAAACATTTCCTGTCCATAACTCTGAGCTTTATGGAAAGGTGCGTGCATAATTTTTTTCCTGATGTTATTCTTCAATCTGAGTGATGTGGTTCATTGGTAAGACATTTGTCTCACACCCAGGAAAATGGCAGTTCTAATTCCAATCAAACCATCCAGCTGTAGGTTTTCCATGATCATCTAAATCCCATATAGCAAATGCCAGATTAGCCCCTTTAACCGTGGGATGCATGGTGCCGAAAACACACATGAATGCATATGCAGGGCCTCCAAGGCCCTACCCTAATTTAAAATTTTCCTCTTTTCATATAATCATTCTTTGGAGTTTAATTTTGTCATATTGAAAGATTCCTAAGATACAGTAACACGATCTGGTGGGCATGATTAACATTTTACTAAAAAAAAAAAAAAAAAAAAAAAAAAAAAAAAAAAAAAAAAAAAAAAAAAAACTCTAAGAGTGAATTTTTATTAGTCACATTCATTTCCATACAACATATACAAATTATTTTATTAATTCACTTATAAGTTGCCATTTACATTTTATAACATTTATTACAACCAATTCCTTCAATTAAAACATACTCATTATTCACAATATTATATGTATATAGGCAATATTTTGACAAAAAGTTATTATTCATTGTTCACATAAAATTGCATTTTTCTTAGTTTTCAACATGTGACAAACAAGAAGCACAAAGAACGCCACTATGTTCCTTACAAATGTTGGTTTTACACTTATACATGTCATAGCACTTTTCCTGTGTTTATTATATGGACAATAATTGCATCTTCTTCTTTTTACTGAAACAGGTAGTTGGTTCGGCAATATGACATCTTTTTGAACACCACATCTTTGCATGACATCAACGATTTTCTTTGGAAGATTAGGGATCTGAATACAAAGTTCCATTAGTGGTCTTACCATTTCCTCTGCTAAATCTCTTAGGAACAAAGGCCTTTCATCACTTGTTCCACTGTGGTATGTCAGATGTTGGGCGGAAAATAAAATTTCACTGTTCATTGCTGCGACGTCCATCATATTCATCCATAATGCAAATGGCCATCTTCTTGTTTGTCTTTTGCAAGTGTAATAACGAATTTTCTGGTCCATTTCATCTACTACACCCTTCGTAGAGTTATAGAACTTTATTATATCTGGTTTCTTTTTTGCATGAGTTTCATCAATGTTTCTGTCATGATGTTTTGTGCTAATGAGATCTACAGACTTTTTCTTTTTGGGAACATAACTCACCTTCGTAATGTAACCTCCAAATGCAAACAAAGAGGAATGAATCGCTCTTGATGCAGATGATTTCATCTCATTAGGAATTTCTGGTTTATTTTGTTTGATTGTTTCCACCACTGTAATTTGCTTCTGAATCATCTCTTCTGCCAGCTGCACACTAGTAAAGAAGTTGTCAACAGTAATATTTTTTGATGATCCTTCAATGCTTTTAGGCCGGCTGGAGTGGCCGAGCGGTTCTAGGCGCTACAGTCTGGAACCGCGCGATCGCTACGGTCGCAGGTTCGCATCCTGCCTTGGGCATGGATGTGTGTGATGTCCTTAGGTTAGTTAGGTTTAAGTAGTTCCAAGTTCTAGGAGACTGATGACCTCAGAAGTTAAGTCCCATAGTGCTCAGAGCCATTTGAACCATTTTTTTTTTTTTTCAATGCTTTTAGCAAGATCTTTCACCACATTCAATCCAAGATTTTTCTGAATAGGTTAATGGGGCTTCCTTCCCGTGTAAACAATTCCATCTAAAGCATATGCAGATGTAGCATCACATAACCAAAATATTTTTATGCCATACTTGGCTGGTTTAGAGGGCATATACTGGGTGAAGCTGCATCTTCCATGGAATGGGACTAGCTGTTCTTCAGCTGTGAGCGAATCATTGGGAATCATTCTATTTCTACACTTGTCAAGAAATAGTTCCCATACATAGCAAACAGCTGCAAGTTTGTCATCTGCAGATCGAGCTTCACGGGTACGCCTGTGATCAAATCTAATCATTCTCCTTATATCCTCGAATCTATTTACTGACATGGTAGCCTTATATGTAGGATTTGCCTTTTCATCCAAGAATAATTCTCTAATAGGGACGTCCCAACTCTTCTCAACACCAGAAAGTAGTAAAAGACCAAGACAACCCTCCATTTCAGCAAGTGAAACGTTTTTCCACATTTTACCACGTAAAGCAGCCACTCTTCTGCCTTCAATATTTGTGCGGTTGATGATTTCCTCTAGTATTTCCTTGGAGATGAAATAGTCCCAGGAATCCTTAGGTTTACAGGTTTTCAAACCGTGGGCTGGACCAGGTGCCTTCTTTATGAAATTATGTAAAGGCATACGAAAAGTTGCAGGAGGATCTAATTTCCAAATCGTTCCATTCCGACTAATGTATATGTGGTCTTCTATACCTTTTTGTGGTGGTTCTTCATTTTCAGACTCTCATGAAGTAATATTATTGAAAGGACTGCCATCTGCCTCAATATTCATATCTGCCGGTTCATTGGCTGATTCTTCACTACTTGCATCTTCAAAAGTATTTCCTTCCTCGCAAGAATCATCTTCTTCAAACCACTGAGCCACAACACTTTCAAAATTAGCTGCATTTGCACGTACTGACTCTCTTGCTTTGCGTGTTGAAGCCATAGCAAAAGACGTGTCTCTCGAACAGCAGCTTGTGCAGCACTAAACGAGTTATACTCGTAACAATATGGGCCTTGCAGCAACAAAGAAACTACAGTAAAATGAGGGACAAGAGCAGCACAGGACAACAATACTAAGCAATAATAAAACATTTGGTAGCAAAAAGATCAATAATACACCGACATCGCCAATATGTGAAAGTAGTGTGTATTATTTTTTAGTTATACTATTACTACTACAGCTACTGCTGCTGTTGGCACCCCTGTTGCTGGAAATACCACTACAGTTGTTGTTGAATAAGTAACTGCTCCTAAACAAATGTTGAAGACAATATAAGCGAAAGAACATTTATAAATGTGTGTGGGTAAACGTATTGAATTATACAAAAAACTTAAAAAGGTATCTCATTCAGACTTGATAGGAGGAATGTCACAGTGTTAGTGAAAGAGTACTGGAAAGCAGTTTGAAATCAAACAAAAAATTACAGAATTTTTTTAAAAATGAAGACATACAAGGGCCTCTGAGGCCCTGTATATGCATCCTAGGGTTAAAAATGGCTTGGTGAGTTTCCATCCCCCTCCTTCCCAAATGCAGGCAGAATGCACAATAAAAACTTATTTTGCCTGGCACTCATACTACACTGAATTCAGTATCGATGAAACCATTTGACTGTGGATAGAAGCTTTATAAAACCAGTGAAATGGAAATGTACAATAGGGTATTACTTCCTGGATTACCCTCATGTGATCATGCATTTTCCGTAGACTGAGACTGGAGATGTGTAATATTGAACAATGAGTCGACATATATTAGAACGAAGCCTGGTTCATTTCATGTTCGTAGACTTTGGGTAACCCAGTTTAACTCATATAACATGTCTGTATCTGGATGAAGTTGTTACTGTCATATGTCTGAATTGGACATAATCTGTAGGAGTGCACATGCTCATATTTGCAATATCATCAGTTCTTACCATTATCTTGCTATCAAGAAGCTTTTTTGGTAACCATTGTGAATGTACAATATCCACTAGGTTTTATGCAATTTCAGCAATATAGTTTGCCTATCCACAGTAGTGAATAGATTACGACTTAATTTTCTGCACAGTTAAAAACTGAGCTCTTTGATTGATCTGCAGAGGCACCCAACTTCAACACCACAGAAAGTTACATATTAAAATGAAGACTCTCATTGGATGTGACTGATGACATGATTCTCCTGACAGAAACTTGACACTAGGATTGTGTACTCTTTACTATATACTTAGTTAAATTTTATGATGCCAGTTTCACCAGGTTCTGAACATAGGGAGTGCAGTGTGTGTGAAAGTTAATACATACTATAATTTCATATGAGAATATGTGAGAGTTAAGATCATTTTCAAGTGGTAGCCTTACAAAAGTCAGTTCAGGAACTAATTGAAAACAATCATTTTTGGGAGGCTTCAATAATTTGCTAATTACATGTTTAAAAATGGAATATTAAGTGGACTGTCTGTTAAATGATGTGTGGACAAGTGGCCACACTTTTCTCTGAATGGAAAAGTAAGTGAACATAACTGCCATATAAAATTGACAGCACCTGTGTACACACAAAATGAAAATACGTACATGGTGTGTCATGTTAAACAAATAGTGTTGCTTAATTTTTGCAGGAGAGTCAAGTATGCATGCATAAAGCGTGCCACACACTGCAAGTGCTGTCCAGCAACTACTGTCATTTGCTAGTGAAAATGTCCTCCGCCGTTCATTTCAGCACAAGTGTCCGAAGCCTACCGACATTACACTTTGTGAATTTTGTTTATAGAGTCAGTGTGTCACAAGTTATGGCAGTCATTTGCCATCTTGAAAGAAGCTATTTGCTGTCAGTTGCCAGCAATAAACGCTGAAAACTTGTGAAAAACTGTACAATGTGTTGTAACTGTTCTTCGTTATTCTTTGCCATAACCCATGTTTTTTAACATTTGCAGTATTATGAATGGTATCGCACCACTCATTTTTAATCGAAAATATCTTTCTGTGCACATTAACTCATCATGCTGACAAAATCTGTCTCCTTTTTTGTTGCTTTTAGATCGCAGAGAACTCGTAAATGTTTCACTGGACTTTTTTAAAATTTAGCCATGTTTATTTGTATTTATGTGTTTATTTTTTTAATTCTGTTTTCCTGCTTTCATCAGAGTTATTCTTATGCTACACCTCTTTTTTTCTAGTGATAGTTAATATATTTGAAACAACTTTAAAAAATCTAAGAATGTGCCCAACAGAGTGTTCTGTTTTTATTTGCATCAAACTCAGATTCTGTAAACTCTACTATGCTTTATTCTGTATACCTATCACTTGATAAGCTGAATGTTGCTTCATCAAGGTTATTGTATTTATTCAAATAATGCAATAGGTCAGTCCTAAAAATGCTCAAATGTGTAAATAGCTGACAACATTTAATGTTCCTTATGGATGTGATATTGATATCAACAGAATACATGGCAATAAAAATTATTTATTTTTATACATAGTTTCTCTGCAGGTTTAGAGACTACATGATTATTTGATTTAATGAGGACCTAATGTAATTATAGGTTTTAATATATTTAAAATTTCTAAGATTGAAAGTTAAGAAATTTAGAAACTGAATTGCACATTTTGAAGTCACACCAACTTAAGATTAACTGATGTACATTTGAGTTGAAATCCTAACGTAAAGCTTGTAAAATATTTGTGTTCGTCATACATGTGTACACTATGAGAAAATTTATTAATTTAGAGTGAAACAAATTTCACCCCAGGCTGACTTTAAGGAGTTGAATGTGTAGTATTGTTTTGCTACATTCTTTGCATTTGGGGATAATGAAAAGTTGGCAGGCAGTCGTAACTTACCAGTTCTCTTTATTTTGCATATTTTTGTGCCTTGTAATTTATGAAATTGTGTAAAATATAAGCAATACTGTTTCCAGGGTATGTGTGGGCATTCAAGTTCCTCCAGATGAAAATGAAGACTGGTACTGCCGTGTATGCATTGTCAGGAAGCAGGAGAATATTGTTGACAAAAAGAAGAAATCTAGAAAGAAAAAAGTTGTCCCATGAAGTGAAGGTAATGGCATGGAATTTTATTTTTTGTGGTTACAAATAGCTGGTGTGGGGGTCAGGACCTTGTTTCCATGACACCAGATTAGTGTGGTGAGCTTTGGCAATCAGTCATCACACATTTCCAGTGTATGTTCTTTTTGTCTTTGGCACTTCTCTAAAATGACTGAGTATATACTCCTGTTTTTGCTGTCTGCACATACAGTGGCCTATTTATGATACTCCAATTCCCTCAGTTGTAACTACTACTGTCTTTCTCTCTCCTCTCCCTTGCTGCATGAAGTCGTCATCTGTTCAAATTAGCTCCCCAACTGTCAGTAGCTGATCTTCCTTATTTATATCCACAAGTAATGCCTTATGTTCTTTATGACCTGACCAAGGCTAGTACTTGTCTCAACAATGTTTATCCAACCATTCTGCTGCATCCTGCTTTCTTCCACTGCTAGATGAAACTCTTCATCTATTACGTTAGGCAACAGAGGGTGACTGTGGTTAAATGCTAGACTACAGATCCAAAATTATGGGTTTCAGTCCTAGATGTGTCCTAAGATTTTTAATTTCATTTATCATTTCTTTCACCTCTGGCATTGTTTGTTATTGTGAAAAATGATGAGCTTTGCTGTTGTTTGGAGTTGACATTAAACTGTGACTCCTTATAAATTGGTGAGTAAGTCACTTCAAAGGTCAGTGGAAACAAGAGCCTACCACCTCCAATGAAGCCATGCCTAGTAAACCACTTTGGCGTTTGAACCAACCTTCATGTTGATGAGGGCTTTATTTTTCATTTACCATTTCATATTTATTGTATACTTATAACCTGAATCAGTTCTTTGAACAGTCCTCTCTTCATCCATTATGCTTAACCATTTTTCACATCTTATTTTCATTTCTACCTATTTCAGATTTTATGTCATAAAATGTACAAATTCTATCCTGCTTTTCACCAATTTTTCTATCTCTGATGGCAAGGTCACATGTCTATGGAAGAGTCTCATTAGGCATTCCTTTTTCTACCCCACTGCATTCACCCACATGACACCAGAATTATCAGTCCCCAGATAAAACATCCCATGCAAACAAATCTATGGCAGCATCAACATGATTATGAGGTACTAGTTTTAAAGAATTTGTAAATTCTAAATTAAACTGTAAGTAAACGCGAAATGTAAATGAAAGCACATTTTTCTTAAATTTTTACCAGTAAGCAGGTGACATTTCTTTTTTCTTTGTTTGTGTGTTTGTTTGTTTCTTTCTTTCTTTCTTTGCCTTAGCATTTATCCTGTCTAGCACGGGGTTCACTTGTTCAAGATTTGGGATATTTTATTTGGTTATTTATTTTTGTAGCTGGGATCGCTTGAATTGTGTAATGTAAATTGTGTTCTGTGTGTAACTGTATGTGAACTGTTTGTGTCTTGTATTCTCGGAGGTGGAATTTTGTGACCAGCCCTGCATTTGCTTAAACAAGCATGGGAAACCACCTAAAATACACACTCAGGATGGCTGATATACCAACCAATGGCCATTAATCCACCATATGGATTCCATCTGGGCCTGCCTGACCACTTTGATTTCCAAACTGGCATGCTGCGCACTGCACTATGTACCATAACTCAGTGAATCCATCATTGAAAATAACTAATGAGTCTAAGTTTCAAGCTCACAATGGCAATAGCCATACCAAACTAATAACGAATCCAAACTTTCCAACCATGTCATCACCTCCTCCTCAGACACAAAGATGATAATCGGTTTTGTGACTAAGGAGTGACAGCAGAAATCCAAAATGATGATAGAGCATAAAATTAAATGTGAAAATTGTTTTTTCATTGTTAAGTTTTATTTTTACAGTGTTCACTAAACTTCTCTGTGTCTTTGAGATAAACGTCATTTCCACCCACACTTTTAATACAGTCATAAGCCATCAATCAGTAAAAAATGTTCAACATGAAATTGGGGGTATGAAATATTTTTTTTTTTTTTTTTTTTTTTTTTTTTTTTTTTTTTTTTTTTTTTTTTTTTTTTTTTTGTTAAACAGTGCATTCAAAAATAATAAAAATATATATCTGCATTTTTAATCTTGTCAAATTTTATTCCTTTACAATAAATTGATTTGCTGTGAAAATTAACTTTTGTATCTACATAGTGTGCATTGAAAGTCTATATACTACTTCGTCTTCTTTCTTTCTCCCCACTTTTTTTTTTTTTTTTTTCCAAAGTCTTTTTAACATTAGTTTTACACAAATTGTTCAATGTCATTCATTATTTTATTCATTTTTGGAGGACTTGTCTTTGGAAACTAGAAACATTAAACAATTTTGACACAAGTTGGCTAGTTGCAAAACACAGTTCATTATCTTTAAAATACTGTAACTTATCAACTCATTTTGTATGCCTCTTAAAGTTTCGTAGAATTCCTTCTTTACCTTACTACTTCTTGATGATTATTAGGGATTTTAAACAACTGTAAAATGATTTTTCACAGCTCTGTTGGTATTAACTTTTAATTCATACATATTTATTTTTCATAAACACTTTAGATGGTTTGCTTGTTTCTGTTGAACTACTTCGATTTAATATCACAGATGAGTTAGCTACATAACCTCTTATTAGACTAATGAGCATTAACTAGTAGCATCGCAAATCAACAAGTTGTTGTGAATAGAATTGTACAGATCTAGTTCTGGACACAGACTGACTGACTATAGAACATTGTATTATAGGGACTGATAAGACATAAAATTTTGCACAATATGTCACTGGTGAGTGACTAACATATAAATGCTCATATTTTGACTATCACCTGACCGGTACATTGTGTGTGGTGCCCCTTTATAGATGCAAATATTACAGAAATTACAAAATGGTAAAATACAGGACTATTACATTTCGGATATTAACACAAAAGAAAATAATAAACATACAAAGACACAATTTGCAGTGAAGTGAATTTGTTTAACCAAAAACTGTGTAATTAGAAAATAGCAAAATAATAGATACTATTTTATGAGAGGGAAATTTTAACATGCACAGGGATTTGCAAAGTCCACCAAGAATTTCCTGGAAAGTTAAAATTTTTAACTAGTGTACCATATTACTTGAATATAAGATGTGCCACTGCCCTTCTTCTTCATCATCATCATCACTGGAATATAATTTCACACAACTAATACAAGCAGCAGTGAAATTTATAGTCTTGTTGTCACAAATCTCCAGCTGTTTCTTACAGTATATCACAATTTCAGAGGAGGTGTTTAGGGTGGGATCTAATAGCACAGCTAAAATTGATGTAAGTGTAACAGCATAAATAAAATTTATGTTCATTGTCACAAGTATGTGGCTGTTTCTTCATAGTATGTTGTGGTTTCCGAGATGGTGTTGATGGTGGGACCTGAGAACACAGATGTTTTTGTGAATATGTAGCGGATTTTGCATCTATATTACATGACAATCCGACAATATTCCTTTGTCTCTTACTTCCAAATATGCCAACTGCTTGCCACACTCTCATTCACCATGTAGAACCAGCATCTGATACACACCCTTTCATTCCAATCATAATTCATGGAAAATGTTGACAATATTGCTGTACAAAACAGGTACCTATGTAGATTTCTACAGTCTCCTGCAGAAACGTATACTGTTTCTGAGTATGTGTCCAATTCAGAGTACAAATGGATTCAGTCAAACTTGAGTTTAAACATAGTATATGCTCATAAAAAACCAGGTTATGTGGTATACTTTTCCATGGCTGGCAGCACAATGAAATTTGCTTTTTGCTCACCACTCCTGTCCCCACATTCATTGTAGTTCTCAGCCAAGCTGATGTTGCTGTTTCTCCTCAAGCTCTTGTGAATTCTTTAAAATAAATCTGCATTGAACTCAATTACCAAAGCTTCACTTTAAATATTAAAAGGTTTTCAGACACCGCTACCAGTCATAAAATTATTGATCACTAAATTTATTTATTTATGGGCCCAATATGTAGATGCATGAGCCAACACTTTTGAATTTTCAAACTGTATTTTATGTCCATTTTCTAGGCAATGCTCCGCTATGGCCGACTTGTCAAGCTCCCTTTGTTTTATATGGCGCTTGTGCTCAGTACAACGCTCTGCAACCGTGCGAATTGTTTGTCCAATGTACATACTGCCACATTCACAGGGTACACCATACGTACCAGACACTCGAAGAGCAGTGTCATCTCTAACAGGGCTCAACATATCTCGTATCTTGGGGGCGGGCCGGAACACTGGTCTTAGCCCGTGCTTCTGCAGCAGACGTCCTAACTTACTGCTAGTTGCTCCACAGTATGGCAGGAATACAGTCCGTTTAGCCACTTTTATTGATTCACCAGGTGTCTTTCATCGGCGGCCCTTGAAAACGTTTGCGATGTCTCTTTTGCTGTATCCATTTTCCTCGAAAACACGTTTTAAGTTCTGCAATTCAGACTGTAGGTGGTCGTCATCAGAGGTAATCTTGGCTCTATGAACCAATGTGTTCAGGACAGCTTTCTTGTGTACAAGGTGGTGGAAACTGTTGGCGTTCAAGTACCGATCAGTGTGTGTTGGTTTCCGGTACACTGAATGACAAAGCTGGCCTCCTGCCTTCCGCTCAACCAAAACATCCAAGAATGGTAGCTTGCCGTGCTTCTCCATCTCGACAGTAAATTTAATGTTGGGATGGACACCATTCGTATGATCGACGAACTGCTGTAGTGTATCTCCACCATGACACCATATCAAGAAGGTGTCATCAACGTATCATAGAAAGCAAGAAGGCCGTAATGTCGCAGTTTGCAGAGCCTGCTCCTCAGAGTGTTCCATGAAGAAATTTGCGACTGCTGGAGACAGTGGTGATCCCATGGCTGTGCTGTCTGTCATCTCATAATATTCATCGCAGTACAATAAGTACGTTGTCGTTAGGATGTGACGGAACAACTTAATGATTCTAGAAGAAAAATGTTGGGCCAAAAGATCCAGCGTATCTTGTATCAGCACCCTCGTAAAAAGTGACACAACGTCCAAGCCAACCATTAGGTCGTTTGGGCCTATCTTCATTCTCTTGAGTGTCTCAACAAATTTCTGTGAGCTGACAAAATGGTGTTCGCAATGTCCCAATTTTGGTGCTAATAATCCTGCCAGATGTTTGGCAAGTCTGTAGGTGGGTGAACTCATTGGAGAAACATGGGCTAAGACCAGTGTTCTGGCCTGCACCCAAGATACAAGATATGTTGCGCGCTGTTAATGATGACATTGCTCTTAGTGTGTCCAGTGTGTATGGTGTACCCTGTGAATGTGGCAGTATGTACATTGGACAAACAATTCCCACGGTTGTGGAGCGTTGTACTGAGCACAAGTGCCACATAAAACAAAGGGAGCCTGACAAGTCGGCCATAGCAGCGCATTGCCTAGAAAACGGACATAAAATACAGTTTGAAAATACAAAAGTGTTGGCTCATGCATCTACATATTGGGACTCCGTTATAAAGGTAGCGGCTGAGATTCGTTTAAACAACAACAATTTCAACAGAGACCAGGGATACACACTCAGCAGGCCATGGGGACGGGCGTTGGACATCAAAAGAAAGCAGAGACAGATGTGTGACGCAGGAGCGGCAGTTTCAAACGTGGCGCCTGCCCCTGGCGCCACCTGACGTCACCGGTGCTGCCACGGGCAATAGCTGTGCTAGCTGCCCGGGTCGACTTACGCGCGCGCGCCACAGTGGATTGATCTGATTGGCTGCTGATGATGTCATCATGCCTATATAAACGAGAAACCGTAGCAGCCCCGGCAGTCAGTGAACTCCTGACAACGATGGAGGAGATGGCCATAGAAAGCACGAGGATTTTATTCAAATTGACACGGTTGAAAAACCAAGAACGTTTTATTGTAGGTGTATACAGATATTAAAGTGTCTTTATATGAGTGTTGTGTTCACCCCGGGGGGAGGTATATCCTAGTATGGGGTGATGTTGCTTTGTGTATTAGTCTTTTGTTCACATGAAAATTTTTATAAAACAATCACTCTCTTCATTCTTGTGGCATGGCATTCTTATTGTGACTTGCTGAGGTATCACTATTTCCGTGGTTCTCTTGGATTTCTTCACCATTGTTTGCAAATTTCGCAAGGATGAGTTTATATAACACGATAACACAAAACAAATCAGCAGTGCAAAACACAGAGCAGTGGTCAAAACAAGGCTATTTTCGATTTTACTATCAATATGTCGACCCAGGTGTTGTCAGTAGCATTCACCCTTGTGAGTTTTGTGAACAATGGTGAAGAAATCCAAGAGAGCCATGAAAATAGCAATCCGTCACCACATCACAAGAACAATGCCATGCCACAAGAAGGGAGAGAGTGATTGTTTTATAAAAATTATTGTGTGAACTACTGATCAATATACAAAGTGACATTGCCTCATATTACGTTATCCTTCTCTCTCTCGACAGGATGATCACAATAACCATGTTAAGAAACTTTTATGTCTGTATACACTTACGGTAAGTGGTTTTGTAATGTCAGTGTAGCCCGATGATGAGGTATCACCTTGAAACATGACACTAAATAAATAATTTAGTAGTCATCGAATTTTGTGGCTTAGTGGTTTCAGAAAACTTTTTTGTATTTTTGGAACAATCACCATCAATTAATAGACAATATGGCTTCAAATTACTTCACTTTAAATGTAGGACAACCCCCAATATTAATCTATTAAACAACAGAAAATATTGACGTCAGCAGCAGTAGTTTAATCTGTGAATGTAAGATGACATTATATTTACCAAAAGATGAATTTGGGGAAAATATCTTATGTTATAATCAGATAAATATGATATAAATATCATGCTAAAGGGTGTTCCATTTATCTGATGACCGCTTGTGCGGTGCAGTAGATGCCAGGCAGCGAGCTCTCTGTTGCCTGGCTATCAGCTGCTGTGTCGCCCATCTACTGCTGTGGTATGACATGACTACATTTAAAATATAAGCAAATAAATTTTGTACTCACTCAGGTCACACAAGGGGTGTCTGGAACTACCTGCCATTATTTTCCACGCATTTCTGACATCTACTCGAGAAATTATTAATCATGAAATGTAATTATCTCTGAGATATTGAATTAATTGATTCGCGGATTTTATCCTGGAGTTCCTCCAGTGTGTGAGGATTTGTTGTGCACAGTTTGTCCCCTCAGTGCACCCCACAAATAAGAATTGCACGGAGTTAAATCAGGACTTCGATTGGGCCTGTTACTAATCACTCTTTCATCGAACACACTGTGAATTGCTTGCAAAGAAACATTGGCTGTATGAGCCCTTGCTGAATACTGTTGAAAAAATGTGAAGCTTCATTCTCTGTCTTTTGGTTCATTAAAAAACTGTCGCAAAATGTTTTGCACATATCTTTCACTTGTAACTCTGTCATTAAAAAAAAATTGGGCGTATTATTCTGTCACCACTAACTGCACACCACAACCCTATTTTCTGATCATGAAGGGGTTCCTCATGAAGCGCAACATGTCTATCTGCAGTCCTGAGTCGACAGTTTTGGGAATTAACATGCCCGTGTAAATGGAACCAAGCATCGTATGAAAAGAGAATGAGGTAAGGATCCATTTCACTGTCATGCACTTGTTTTAAAACCCCTTCGCAAAATTTAAGTCTGTGCGCAGGATCACCAGGTTGAAATTCTCATGCTACCGATACTTTATAGGGCCTTAGCCCAAGCAGCTTAGCACCTCTTGGTACAGAGGTGCATGATATTTGTGTTTGCTGTGAAAGATGTCTAAGAGACTGCTTAGGGGAATTTTCCAGGCATTATGCAGTGTCATCGAGACGAGCTTCTATGAGCACTGTATGTCATTGTTTATGCTTCTTGTCTTGAACACTTCCCATATCATGAAATTTATTTACTAATTTGTGAACTGCATCACGACTCAGAACTCGAACACATGTAAACTTCTGTTCAAACAATCTCCGAACTGTACGAGTGGACTCTGTACTCACATATGAATCATAAATTAAACACTCGTTGTGGAATTGAATGATTCGCTCTTGCCATTGTTGCGTTCGTGAACTTCACTGTGACAGTCGTGATGCCTGTTTCACTCCTCAAATGGACCCATTCGACTGGAAGGTGTGGCTTCCACGGCCACAATTCCCCAGCCAGGCGGTCATCAGATAATGGAACACACTGTACTTTTGGGATCAGAAGAATTGGGGCGAAAAAACTATAATACTGGGTTTTGGAAAGAATTATGGTTCAGCCCTTTCACTATCATTGGGATGTATGTGCCCCACAATAAGTTACCAGAAAAAAACAGCAGGTATTTGATACATGTTTTTGCTATGTAAAGGGTATAGAAAAGCCTGCTAATGATATGAAGAATTGTTATAATTATAGATTGCACATTTAAATCATGCTGTCCTCAAGTTTCATTGTTAACTGTCTACTCACTAGATGTCTCACTACAAAAAATGCCATAGATTGCTTTTCTTATCACACTTACAGAGCAAATGATTGCACTGGGGAAGAAAGATATGATTGTTAAAAGGAGGGCTGCTGGATGCCCAAGTTTTACATACAATTTTATGGTGAATGTTGGGGACCATCCACAAGAGGAAGATGTGCAGGATGTGCTAAGAGAAAGATGTAAATTAGAACAAAAACCTTGTGTACCATGTGCCAAATTTCATTGGGCGATAACTGTGTTACACTGTATCACAAGGAGGAGGATCGATGTGGCTGTCACATGTGACTCAAATTTGCATGTGATGATGATGGAATAATCAACTGAACTGTCAAATATATATAATCAAAAATATGATTCAAATGATTTTCTCAAATGTATCATAAAGGAAAATACAAGATCATTATTCATTTCATTAACACTGGGACACATGTCCCAAGATTTTCTCAAAATATGTATCATAAAGGAAAATACAAGATCATTATTCATTTCATTAACACTGGGACACACGTCCCAAGATTTTCTCAAAATATGTATCATAAAGGAAAATACAAGATCATTATTCATTTCATTAACACTGAGACAGTCGTCCCAAGTCAGAATAACACTCTACCCCCCCCCCCCCCCCCCCCCCCCCACCCCACCCCACCCCACCCGCTCGTCTCCTTACATTGGAAAACAAACAGGTGGAAATATTTTTTTTCATAGTGGTACTTATGACTAATATATTAAAGTAAAATAAACATACATTAATGTCTTTCATTCTGAAAAAAATTGGTAGTGAAATTTTTAAAGTTGAAACATTCTGGAATACGAAAATTTTGAATACAAATAATGGTTGAAATAGTAGACAAGAACGCTATGAGTGCATTGTTTTCAAAATTATTTGTCTCACTTGAAAATGTAATCACAATAATTATTAATGTGCAAAACTAATTTTTACAATCAGCAGAAACCTCAGTCATACCCATATGTGGTACCTTGTTATTACTGAATGACACCATCCCATGATTTTTGTTATACAGGGTGATTATAATTAAAGTTAAACTTTCAAACTACTGTAGAAATAACACCACTGGTCAGAATGATGTGAAATTGCAACGGAATATTATTGAAGAAGGGGGAAAACGAATGGCAGAGGAAAAATAAATAGTTACAAAATGTAGCAATAGATAGTGCTGTAAGAATCATAATTTAATAGTGGTCGACTACAAATGACAAATTAATCATACAACAATGCCTAAAGTGTACGTTTGCCATTAAACAAACTGTACTACTCAGTGTGCATGGGTGTACAGGTGTGATACTGTTAGTTACGTAAGCCCATCCACCATGGCAAAGTCATATCACATCAGATGGGAAAAATCTGTTTTTAATTGTCCTGAGGCCAAAAACCACATAGAAAGCATCAGTCACATCAGTTTTTAATTGTCCTGACACCAAAAGCCGCATAAAGAACCCTAGTCAAAATCAAATCAGATTATTAATTTCCATGTAACTGCCGCAAGAAATGTTCAATATGCTGTCCACGGTTTTCTGCAACAAGTTCAAATCGAGATACAGCCTGTACCACAACTGATGGAAGTGTTTCTGGGGTCACATTCAAAACGTGTTGCACAGTGCGTGCCTTCAGTGCAGCTAAGTTTGCAATTGGAACACTGAACACAACCAGAAATTACACGGATTAAGATTAGGTGATCGGGACGACCAGCCTGTAGGGGAATGGCAGCTGATAATTCTAGCATTTCTGAAATGGCGCTTCAGTAGCTGTTTAACTGGATTTGCAGTGTGCGGAGGTACGCCATCTTGCATAAAAATGATAGCATCCACGCTGTTGGAGAGCTGGAATTACGTAGTTGCGCAAGACACACTCATAGCACTTACCAGTGACGGTACAGGTAACAGGACCGTAAGCACCTGTCTCCTAGAAAAAATATGGCACTATGATAAATGATACCATAAAACCACACCACACAGTGATCTTTTCAGGATGAAGTGTTACTAGTTGATTTGCGTGTGGATTTTCTGTTGCCCATATTTAACAAGTCTGTGTACTGACATATCCTGTCAGATGGAAGTGGGCTTCGTCTGTCCACAAAATCTTCCATGGCCAATCATTGTCCACTTCCATGTGAGCAAGAAACTCTAAAGCAAAGGTCTCTCTTGCTGGCAGGTTAACAGGAAGCAACTGGTTGGTGCACATGGATAATTTTGAATGGATAGCAAAGAAGGATGTTTCATAGGATTTTACACACCTTGCTCACTGGTATGTCCAATGTTCGGGCAGTTCTCCGTGCAGTACAAGTTTGCACACCACCTCTCATCTCCTCCTGCATTGCTGTGGCCACTGCTTCCACTGACATTGAATCAATTAGTTTCCTCCCTCTACAGCAGGTTGCACACTAAAAGAACCCATCTTATCGAATTTCTGAATCGTTTTCTCCAGACCCACGGCAGTCATCGGACCAATGCCTTTTATCAAACACTTCAGTGCCCAGAACTTCTGTAGAGTGACGTGTGCACAGTCATTATTCTTGTAATACAGCTTTACAAGCAGAGCACGATACTGCATTGAGACAGTCGTGGTGAATGTCGCAGACGCAAAAGAAAGGAGGAAAGCCATGTACCTGGCAAGTTTATACCAACTTCAATAGGTCGTGCACATGAAACGTGTTTCCATTTATGTATTCTGACACATACAGCACCATCTATTGATCAATTTTCACACTATTTTTTTTCTTCTGCTATACATTTTCCCCTTACTCCAATAATATTCCGTTGCAATTTGACATCATTCTGACCAGTGGTTATTTTTACAGCATTTTGAAAGTTTAACTTTAATTATAATCGCCCCGTACATTATAATCGCCCTGTACATTGATGGTGTTCCCTACTAGTAGTATCTGTGTTCATTGTTTAGGTCTTCTGTAGCTGCCATATTTAACTGAAATCTGATTTCATGCTGTAAAACGTTCAGAGCCAGAAACAGTTTGCACAGTATCTGGGATCCACAGAAATATTGACTGGAGACTGAATCCACATGCTGGAACGTTTTCCTCATCTACTGTCATGCTTTTCCTCATCTGCTGTCACTGAGCTTCTGCACCGCCTGTTGAAATCCCCTCGCGGCAGCAGCCAGAGTCCACGGACTCTTGGCACCATGTAGTACGTGAGACAAATCAACTGCTCCATAGCATCCCTCTGAAATGGTGAATGGACCAGGATAATTTCTAGGCCAAGCTGCACATGTACCATTCAGTTAAAGAAGTGTCGCCAGCCTCACTTTAACCTGCAAGACAAGGTTAAAACAGTCACTTCTTCTCTACCACAACTCAGTGTCTTGTAACCATCTGTCTACTTTCAGAAGACTCCCAAATCTGACCACTGGGTTGGACAAGGAAAACTGCAATCAATCTCTGCTGCAGCACAGTTTCAAGTTGAAGAGTGGAAGGACATACACAAGAACTCCACAGTTCAAATGCCCATTGAAACAAAACTGCAAGTCCACGTCATTCATTATACAACATATCCAGCTGGCTAGTTGCTCCACACTCTGTTAGGTGGCCTCTTCCTAAGGAGTCCATGTTGCCATGCTAGATATCGACGCCCACCTTGAAAACGGGTATAGACTAGGACATTTCCCATGCATGTGAAAGGGAGTGCACTTCCGAACACTTATGAACTTCCCACTCGTGGAGAACAACCTGTTTGATTCCTGACTACAAACTTCCTAAATATGACTCCACAGCACCTCTACTCCAGGGGGCTGAAACCCGCCTCCTGCACACTACCAGGGCCACTGACCAACTCCTAAATTTTTCCAGCTCTTCAGAGCTCCATGACATTCTTTCCACATGCACACATTTTGGTCAATCAGCCTTCAGAGCAGAAAGTAGGCACAGCTGACAGTTACAGTAGTTTCTTCCCAAAGGGTAGTAAACACTCGCCTTTTGAAAACCTTCTGGTCAGTCCAGGCCGCACGTGTTAGCCTGATTAAGCAAACACTACCGACTTCACTCCAGGCATGAGAGCAATGCCTGTCACTGGGAGGCTGGGGAACGGACACCTTCGCCTACAGCAGTGACCAGCATTTGCCAATAGTCACGGCCTGGGAATGGTCGGTTACACTGCAATTGGAAAATTTCTGTCCTGAACCCATTTTCTATATTGATGGAGAAAAAAATCACAGCACCAAAATATAATTAATGTAGAGTAATGAAATTTCAGAGTACATTTGTCTAGATAACATATTTAAGTGATTAACATTGCAAGATCACAGGTTAATCTAAGCACAAAATAAGCCATTGCAAATGTGAAATGTTGGTACATTATTAACTAGTGTAACTGCCAGAATGTTGAATGCAAGCATGCAGACGTGCATGCATTGTGTTATACAGGTGCTGGATGTCTGTCTGTGAGGTGGAGTTCTATTTGGATTACAACAGAAGTATGTGGCTGGGCATTATCATGTTGCAAAACACCCCCTGGAATGCTCTTTATGAATTGCAGCACAACAGATCGGATCACAAGATTGACGTAAAGTTTTGCAGTCAGGGTGTATGGGATAACCACGACAGTGCTCCTTCTGCCATACAAAATTGCACTCCAGACCATAACTCTAGGTGTAGTTCAAGTATGTCTAGCACGTAGACTGGTTGATTGTAGGCCTTTAACTGGTTTCCTTCTTACCAACACACAATCATCACTGGTACTGAAGCAGATTCATCTTTCATCAGAGAACACAGCAGACCTCCACCCTGGCCTCCAATGAACACTTGCTTGACACCACTGAAGCTGCAAATGGCTGTGGTTTGGGGTTAGTGGAATGCACACTACAGGGTGTCTGGCTCGAAGTTATCCTTTAGGTAACCAATTTGTGACAGTTCTTTGTGTCACTGTGGTGCCAGCTGCTGCTCATGCACCAGAGACATACACTGAACATGATGGTCATCTCTCTAATAGTGCCACTCATAAGCTACTGGCACAAAATTTGAATAGACATCATCTTTCATATGTAGAAACATGCCTACCGACTTTGTTTATGCCGTGGCACAACTGCTTCTTGGTGTATTTAGAGTGGGCAAACTTGAGCCGTATGGCCAATTTTATGGCAATAGCCACACATAGCTTGCTTGAAGGGACATTGTGGCTGCTGAAGGGACACTGTGGCTGCTTGTGTAGAGTGAAACTGTCTGAGTAAAATGGAATTGAAGTGATGTTGGAAACTTTTCAGGGTAGCATGAAAATGACATTGCAGGAATGTATTAACATATTGTGAACTGTGACATTATGTTGCCTGCTTGTTTGTTCATTATTCAGTTTTTTGTGGTTTTTGTTCACAGTGTTGTAAAAAACATTGTGATGAGTGTGACATGTCACGTGAAGAAGCAATGTTGTGACCTTGTGCTTAGCAGTGCACCTCAATATTTTACACAACAGCTTCTAGATATTTGTTTGTGGTGTAGGCTATCTCAAATGGTGCTTCAAATTGTTCTATAGCAACAGTGTCAAATTTTTCTCTAGAAAAAAGTGTTATTAAAAAATACATTCGCACGTTTTTGAAACCACACATTATTATTTAATTTTGGCTGAATATGAAGCTAGGTTGCTCCACAAAGAATAGAGAATATCTCTGGAATTTTCAAGCCAGTGGCAATGCTCCCTCTAGACTAGTTTATTGTTCCACTTAATTTTCAACTACTGGAAGACAGCTAAGTCGTAAGATTTGGAGAGATGGCTAGTATTTTAATCATGGTTATATTTTCTTGTATGGCTGTGCCAGCTACCCTGGGCTCAATACCGTATTTACACGAATCTAGTGTGCACTTTTTTTTTTACCATATGAAGTACTCAAAATTGGGGCTGGCATAAGATTCGATGGCACATTAGATTTGAGTACAAACTTTAATTGTTAGCCAGTATTTCTTACCCTGTGTGATCTGAAGTAGCAAAACATTTATTAAAACTATAGCAAGAAAATACAGGTAGGTATCTGTGCATTAAAGAAAGGAAGATGTAAATCGGACAACAGGTTATTGAGTTAAAAGAGCTGGTATATATTTCCAGTTCTGAATTCTGTTCGCAAGCTTCGAAACAAAAACAAAATCCATTACTGCCACAAGAGGAAATTTTGTTTAGTCATCAGTTCAAATAGAACGAGTTGTCCCCCCCCCCCCCCCTCACTCTCTCTCTCTCTCTCTCTCTCTCTCTCTCTCTCTCTCTCTCTGTCTGTAGGTACTGTTCCTTACATTACAATGCATTGTTGTACTTCTCAACCTCGTTTCATTATTGTTGGCCTTCTACAGTACTTCGCTTTGTGTTTGCATTAGGTAGTCACGAAGTGGAAGGCAAGCGGAGAAGAATATTGTATGAAGCTGCTTTCAAGCATGAAGTAATTCTTTATGCGGAAAAATATGGCAACAGAAGGGCAGGAAGAGAGTTCAGTGTAGATGAGAATAATGTTTGCTTATGGAAAAAACAGAAATTGGGATTATTTGCAACTACCGCTACTAAGTCCGCAGCTCGTGGTCTTGCGGTAGCGTTCTCACTTCCCACGCACGGGGTCTGTGGCTCAATTCCCGGCGGGATCAGGGATTTTGCCTTCCTCGAGATGACTGGCTGTTGTTGTGTCGTCTTCATCATCATCATTCATCCCCATTACGGTTGGAAGAAGGCAATGGCAAACCACCTCTGCTAGGACCTTGCCTAGTACAGCGATGCGGGTCTCCAGCATCGTCCCCTACACTCTTCAGAGTATGGGACATCATCATCATCATCATCATCATCATCATCGCTACTAGAAAGAAATTCACTGGACCTCACAAGGAAAGACATCCTGATATTGAAGTAAATGTTTTGGAATTCGTCCGAGAAAAGATGAAGAATGGGCAGCCTGTAACCAGTGACACCATAATAAAAAAAGGAAAAGAGGTGGCTGCAGCTCTTAATATACTGAAGCAAGAGTTTAAGGCTAGCCGGAGATGGGTTAATCATGAGCAGGCCATCTCTGCAACGCCATACAACAATATGCCAATAACCTCCACAGTATTTTGAGAAGAAACTTCAAGAATTTCAGTGATATGTTATCTCACTTCAGTAAGAGAAGAATTTTTCGATGGGTTACATAGGCAACGCTGATGAGACTCCAATTTGGTTTGATATGCCATGTAATTAGACGATTGGTGAGAAGGGTACAAAAGAAGTTACCATCAAAACATCTGGGTGCAAAAAACAGCATGTAACAGTAATGCTGGCAATCACAGCACATGGGAACAAACTTCTCCCTTTTTTAATCTTCAAGCGAAAAACAAGCCCCAAGTCTCCAAAAAATTGAAAAGCTATTCCCTGATTATGTCATTATCGGAATCAAGAGAAGGGATGGATGATTGAGACATTGATGCTTGACTGGCTCCGAAACGTGTTGTAACTCCGTCCTGGTGGGCTTTCCAAGCAGCCATCAATGGTTTGTTGTGATTCATTTCGTGGTTATCTCACAGACGACATAAAGAAGAAGATCCACAGCCTTCCCAGTGATATTTTTATTATTCCTGGAGAATGACTTCTGTGTTATAACCCCTGGACGTTAGTATAAATAAACCTTTCCGAGGTT
This sequence comes from Schistocerca americana, assembly GCF_021461395.2. Lineage (NCBI taxonomy): Eukaryota > Metazoa > Arthropoda > Insecta > Orthoptera > Acrididae > Schistocerca > Schistocerca americana. The sequence continues at coordinate 719,323,360 of NC_060130.1, forward strand.
ACATTCAGGAACAGTATAAAAAATTGTTTTGCAAAACAAATCGTGATCTGACTCCGACAGGAAAAATGAAATGTGCTACACCCCACATTATTGTGCACTGGGTTTTGGCTGCCTGGAAATGCATCGAAGCACCAATGATTGTAAAATAAAATCATTCAAGAAATGGTATATTTCAAATACTCTTGATGGCAGTGAAGATTATGTGCTCCAGAATGACACTGAGGATGGCAGGGTAGGAGGAAATGAATCTATTTCTGATGTAGACTCTTCCGAGGATTCCAGTAATAATGACATTAGTGAATAATGATGAATAACACATGTAATTTATATTATGTTTCTTTGTACGTCATGTAGGTAATCAAGGTAGTGTTCTTTTTTAATAATGAAAATGTCACTTGTTACTGTAATGAGTATCCTAAAAATAAGTTATTGTTGTTTTTTATAGTTCATGTATACATTCACTGCTGTTTGAAATAAAGTTAGCATTGTAAAATAAATTTCAACAATACAAAAATACCCTGCCAGTGATGTGCCAAAATTTCTTTTTTTGTTATTAATTTAATTTTTAAAATTGGTGTGTGCCATTACATTTTATGGTGTATTAGATTCACGTAAATACGGTATGAGTCTGGTGGCTATCATAAACAAGTAATACTAGCCTTTCATCTTGTGTTTTCTGAAAATAATGTAAAAATGAATCGGATTTCATGCAGGCAAGCTTACCATTTTCTGATGCTACCCACAAAAAAAAAAAAAAAAAAATCTCTCTTACATATAGTTATTGTTAAAGCCTTTCCAGTAGCATCATTACAAGCTGCCAGGACTTAAGTGTTCCACCTGTTGGAAGCACTTTTTGTTCTTGAGTATGGTGAACCATTCATCTTTGTCTTCAAGGGGGTTATAATAGCTAGTTTTATCTGTTTGTACATAATTTAAGTTTGTGTGGAACCCTCAGATTTTCAGTCGTACTCGCACTTACACAGTTTATTTGACATGATGAACTAGTCCCTAATAATGAATATCTTCTTTCAAATATGTTCAATACTTTGAGATATTTTCAGTGGCAGTTTCTTTTCTAAAAATTTAATACCAGAATACTCCAGGAATACCATTCTCAGGGCAGTTTTAATTCAATTTTTAACAGCATAGTGCTGCACCAGTGGCCACACCTCATTTCTGCTTAGGCAGCATAATCACTTTCTCCTGTCTTAAACTTTTCAACCATTTCTTTTTCCACGTCTAGTTCCAGTGCTGTGGAGTGCTTCAAAGTCTTACTTTTCAGTTCTCTCTGTCCCTTGAGATGAAAATAGTATGTCATCTTTGGTATACAATATCACTTTGTGATTCCATAAACAGTCATACTGCCTCTTGTAATAACGTCTTGAAATATACACCTTCTTTACAATTTTGTCCTGGTAAGCATATACTGTTGCTGTTGTATACTTTCCAAAGATAGAGAATGCTAACCACAATATTAACTTCCTTCAGAACACATATGACACTCTTTTCCCCAGTATTATCATGGCGTAAATGTGTACTGTGCTCCCAGGAACACATACATACAAAAGTAAAATACTGAAAATGTAACTCTGTGCCATTTGATGTTATTTAAATCCCCTTTCAACTATATTAAACAATCTTTGATTCCTAAAGTCCTGCAATTTATAGCCTTTAATTAAAAGTAGTAGAAGCAATTGGATTTTGAAGGCCCTTGTTATTGTCTGTTAAGACAAACTTCATGTAGCGAGGTGAAGTTGCAGAGGTGGCATGAAGCTATTCCCAGAGTTTCCTCAGCACACCACACTCAACATTCCTCTATCCAGTTTGAAATACCAACATCCCAGAAACTCATATGTGGCAGTAGGGCCTCTTGTGTATGCTTCCAATAGTACTGTAACCTTTCCGGGTCTGATGGCCAGACATGAGACATGCAGGCAGTGCGAAACCTCTGCAGAGTTTCTAAATTTCAAAGTCTGAAATCAGTATGACCAGTTCACATGCTGATCAAACACCATCAGAGACATCATCTCAGTATTAAATAATCGGTCTGCCTTTGTGTGAAATGTATAGATTTATTCCAAAGGGTAGGAGACACACCACACTGTCTTTATTATGGATAGATAAGCTGGGTACCTATATATCTTCCCTATAAAGCGATCTATCAAGTTCGCTACCATATAGCTATTGGTTAAAATCTGGATTTGACCTCAGAATCTATCTTGGATGGTTCCCCCAATTGTTTCTAAGATGCAGTTAAAAAATTAATTTCCATCTCTTAGTAGTAGCAGAACATTTTTTGGCTGCCCAAGTATTTGCAGGCAACTGCAATATTCAGTGACTCTCCAAATTTATTAAAATGTTTAATGTAACAGGAATTACATGTGAAAACATTAAAATGGAACAACAGGTCACAGAATGTAGAAATAAGGGTGCTTTGAGAGTATTGAAAAATCTACTGATTACTTTTGATGTTTGTTGACAGTTATCAGAACGTGTGTGAAAGAAAAGGGTAGACTCGGGTACTGCGGATACAAAAATGTATGCAATTTTAGTCAGTAGATAGTTTATACTGTGTGATGAATTCATATTACTGAAACTTCCTGGCAGATTAAAACTGTGTGCCCGACCGAGACTCGAACTCGGGACCTTCGCCTTTCGCGGGCAAGTGCTCTACCAACTGAGCTACCGAAGCACGACTCACGCCCGGTACTCACAGCTTTACTTCTGCCAGTAAAAGCAAAGGCAAAGGCAAAGGCAAAGGCAAAGGCAAAGGCAAAGGTCCCGAGTTCGAGTCTCGGTCGGGCACACAGTTTTAATCTGCCAGGAAGTTTCATATCAGCGCACACTCCGCTGCAGAGTGAAAATCTCATTCTGGAAACATCCCCCAGGCTGTGGCTAAGCCATGTCTCCGCAATATCCTTTCTTTCAGGAGTGCTAGTTCTGCAAGTTTCGCAGGAGAGCTTCTGTAAAGTTTGGAAGGTAGGAGACGAGGTACTGGCAGAAGTAAAGCTGTGAGTACCGGGCGTGAGTCGTGCTTCGGTAGCTCAGTTGGTAGAGCACTTGCCCGCGAAAGGCAAAGGTCCCGAGTTCGAGTCTCGGTCGGGCACACAGTTTTAATCTGCCAGGAAGTTTCATATCAGCGCACACTCCGCTGCAGAGTGAAAATCTCATTCTGGAATTCATATTACTTTTTGCGGGATGCAGATGATTTGTAGACAACTATGATGTACTGCATGATTCTACAGGCCTTTATGCTCTTGGAATGCTATTGTGATGTAATAAAGAAAGATGTGTGTACAATACATTCTCATTGCCACTGCCTGTTTTGACACTGTTACTATAATAGTATTTTCCCATTTGCAACAACAAAACATTGTGTTGCAAGTCAAGCATATGTTCTCGTGTGGTTTCAGGACCTTATTTATTACTTCATCCTATTTCACTATTTGGAGAAAAAAAGGATCAACTGTTCATCCATCAATGGCATGAAACAGAACTATTACACACTTTTCATTAATCTGTAATGCAAAATTCATAGTGTCCTGAGTAGTAGCTGTGGTTCTACCAATTTGTGGTAAATCAATATCTCTATTCAGTTTCATGTTGTTCCAGTACAGTATTCTCACACACAAGTCCTTGTATTTGTGTGATAAATTAGAATATTTAGAACAGTGCACTTTGCGTAAATATAAGCACTTAACTATTCTATGGCCAATGAAATGCTTTTATTGTTAATTTATTCTCCTATTATAATGCTGTATATTGTCTTGTGATTGAATCAGTTTGTGGTTTTGCAGTCTAAGGACCTTCTCTGTATTCTTTGCAGGTGTGAAGTTTCAGACTGTTTATGGATCAGAAAAGATTGCTCAGCTGGTGAAGATGATTTAGAACTAGCAAGTGAACACAAAGCTCAGAATCTGAAAATTCTCCTCTCTCCTTCCCTCCTCTCCCTCTCCCATTTCCATTCCCATTCCCACTCCCTGTACCTCTCCCTATCTATCTGAGATACTGATGTAGACATTTTTCTAAACATTCGTGTTGCAGAAAGTTGCATTTGTGATTTCTAACAAACCTATTTGGGTGTATGTCAGAGTCATCATGGGTAACCAAATATCCATTAAGCATTCAGTGAAAAAATCTATTTATGATACATGGACCAGAAATAATAGTGATGATCAGTTAGTGCTTGTTCTGTACATTTGATACAAATGTCATTACAAATATTGTTGATGAACTGGATCTCATAAGCTGGTAAAAATGATACTTCTTTAAACTGAATAATAGTTTCCCTTAAAGATGTTGCACAGAGTATTACAAGCATGCAAACATTGTTATTTTTTGTTTCCAATTCATTGTTCATGCATTCAAATCCTGCTCTCTCAGTGCATGTCTCAACATTGTGTAAAGAAATAATGATTAGCATCATATTATTATTAAAAGTGTGTTGTAATCTGTGTGTTGAACTGTTTCTTTAACATGTTGGTACTATGAAAGTAATTAAAATGGGACACGTGAACCAGAGAAAAGCAGGAACAAAACTGTATGTGACTCTTGTTGTTAAATTAACCTGGTATTGTAAGTGTTTCATGTGTCTAGGAGATTGCCTGAGTGAAGTGAAAGGTGACTCTTTTCTATGCCAAGCTAGTGTAAGAAATATGAAGATACTTTGCTGTTCCTTAGAAAATTGTTTCAGTGTCAGTATTCCTTAAAGTTACTGGTAACCTCAAGACAAGATAATTTTTAATCTTTCCATTAGAGAAATCTGTGTGTTTTTTGCCCTTATGAAAGTATGTGAATTAATGAACTACTTCATGTTTTTCGTGAGTAGAATGGTGAATATCATGTACATGTAACTATAATTATAAGGTTCATTACGATGAAAGGTTTGTAAATTAATGTATTTGCATCTAGTTTTACTGAACTACTTCATGTTTTTCATGAGTAGAATGGTGATCATCATGTACATGTAACTGTAATTATGAGTGTCATAATAATGAAAGGTTTGTAAATTAATGTATTTGCATCTAATTTGTTACGTCAGAATGCAAAACAAACAAAATGTGTTATTTTGATTACTCCTTGCGTAAATAATCAAGGAGCTAATTGTTTAGAATGCATTGTGTGTTTGAAATGACAATTAGATTTTATACTTAACCCAGTCATAGTGTCATTTTTATAGTGCAAATCAAATGATTTTTGTGTGTGTGTGTGTGTGTGTGTGTGTGTGTGTGTGTGTGTGTGTTTTAACTTAAATCCTGTTCATGCAGGATACATTGTAGGTACACTGTAAATATTAATCACTTGCACCCCAAACCTGACATATTCTGTATGAAAGTATTGATCTTTGTATGAACAATATTAATGATAACTTAAGGTAATGAGGCTATTACTGTGATCAACTGCATTCATACTATATTTGTGTCTAGCTATAAATATAATTTTTAAAGATTTACTATTTTTCTTGACTGCTCTTGGTGATACTTGTGAAGGAAGCAAGATGCTGACTGATAAATGTTGAATTTAGAAAATATTTAAGTAATTGAGTAATTGACTGATCTGTCATATCATGATATGGCAGTAAAGGTTATTTTTTCTTAGACTGCCATGTTCTTTGGGGAAAGTGAAGTAGCATTTTATATTGACTTCTGGGTGTCCTGTTACCTGTATACACCAGTTATGTCAGATTCCCGCCATTCTTCTTTCTCATCTTCCCCTACATATTTTCAAATAATATCATGTTGGTTAATGATCAAGTGGTGCTTACAAAAATAGTCTTAACATCAAGTACACTGGCAATGGTAAGGTTTTACAGTAACACAGAAGGAGTAATAGACTGACAAAAGCAGAAACTCTCGAGGACAGCCTACATTGCTGCATAAAATTACAATATTTAGTTACATGTGTAACTTGTAAACAAAAATATCAAACTTAAATTTTTTTACATGTAATATAGAACTGTCTTGTTGCTAACTCTGGAGAAAAGTGGAAAGCTGAGAGAAAGTTTAAAAGGGGTGGCAATGTACATGCTTCTTATGTGTACACGTTTGCAAATAGTGCGAATGACGTACTGAGCCTTCAGTAATGGTTCAAATGGCTCTAAGCACTATGGGACTTAACATCTGAAGTCATCAGTCCCCTAGAACTTAGAACTACTTAAACCTAACTAATCTAAGGGCATCACACACATCCATGTCAGAGGCAGGATTTGAACCTGCGACCATAGCAGCAGCGCTTAGAACCGCTGGGCCACAGCGGCCAGCACTGAGCCTTCAGCAGAACCTCTGCACAGCTCTGATACTCAATTACAGCATCCTCCCTCTCCATACACAAGAATATTTTTAATAGTGGAAATATTGGTTTTTTGAGAACTAAAAAAGCAAACACCGCCCAAACAGGCCGTGTAGGTCCAACAGTACCAACCAGCCACCAAGTCATCTTCAGCCCTTAGGTGTCATCGGATGCCGATATGGAGGGGCATATGGCCAGCACACCGCTTTCTTGGCCGTCGTCAGTTTTTGTGACTGGTGCTGCCACTTCTCAATCAAGTTGCTCCTCAGTTGGCTTCTCAAGATCTGAGTGCACCCCACTTGCCAACAGTACTCGTCAGACGTGGACGGTGCTAGCCAAGCCTGACAGAGCTTAACTTCGGTGATCTGACAGGAACCGGTGTTAGCACTGGGGCAACACCATTGGCTTTTTGAGAACTAAGGAGGTTACAAATTGAGGTACAAAGATATATCCATTATATTTTGTTATACACGGGTGAACAAATTACTGTTTAGTAAAATGAACTTGTATATACTCACTTAGCAAGGAAAATAATGTAGTAGTTTATATGGCATGGAAGAACAAACCAATAAGCAGTGCAAAGACATTGTTGGTATTGACATAAGACTTACCATTGCTCATGATCGCGAAGTTAGCAAATCTTCAGTTCACACACACACACACACACACACACACACACACACACACACACACACACACATACATTCATTGTACAACACATTTTGACGTATTAGTCCAAGGAAGGAATGAGGAAAATTAGTGTTTTAACATTTCGTTGACAACAGGGTCAGTATGGACAGAGCACAGGCTCAGAGTAGGGAAGGCTGAGGAAGAAAATGATGAACAGGGAGTTGCTTTGTTCCTTTTAAAGGAAAGGCATTTGCTGTAATGATTTAGGGAAAGCACGGAAAATCTAAATATGGATGGCCAGGCAGGGAATTCAATTCTAGCCCTTTTGAATGCACCTCTTCGTAAGTCCAGTGTGTTAACCCTCATGCTCACTCAATGTGATGGTCCAAGAACTTAAATTTTGAAAAAAAATTAAGACATTTGCTAGTTTCAGTTACAAATGAAAATATAGAAGACTGTTTATAACACTGATTAGTCACACCGAGTGAAATAGCACATTGGTTAGCACACTGGACTCTCATTCATCCTGATTTAGGTTTTCCATGAGGTTTGTTCGTAAGAGCACACCGCCGCTTTCGTTCTCCATCTTTCCCTGATCTGAGCTTGTTCTCCGTCTCTAATGACCTAATTGTTGATGAGACGTTAAACACTAATTTACTCCTCCACATTGATTAGTCACACACCAATACCCATTTGAAGAAAATATTAAAGGTGACTTCGGCTCTCTGGGCATGTGCTGTTACCAAGTGACCATTGGGATTGTGTCACAATTTCAGCTATGTCTTTGTTTATAAATAACTTTCCGCTACCAGTCATGATTTTCCTTTACTCATATTTTACATAACACGTTTCAGGAAATGACTCCCATTTTCAAGAGCGTTTTCTCTTTCTACTATTCATTTGTTACATAATGGAATAGTGCAAAAAGAAAATACATTTGAAAATGAGAATCATTTCCCAAAATGCGTTGTGTAAAATATGAACAAAAGAAAATTGTGACTGGTAGCAGGAAAGTTATTTATAAACAAGGCCACTGTTTTCACAGTCGCAGCCTTTAATATATATATATATATATATATATATATATATATAATAAGCTGTTAAGTGTTTTCATAACCAACACAGTTAGCAAGTTGAAAAGAATTGCCCAAAATGATTACCTGTCCAGTGCAACTTGTAACATCTAGTTAGCCTTTTGTGTGTCCCAAGAATGATAACTGCGGTTCCTTGCTGTGATGTGGAATGAGGCAGCAAGTTTTCCCAGTGACAAGTACAGCAATATGCTGACCATTTACATAGTTGCCTTTTACTTTAAACTTGAGCTTCAGTAATCAAATACTCATTGGATAGAAACTGTTAGCGATGGAATGCAAGTTGTAGTCATAGTAGTTAGTGGCAAGCTCCTTGCCTGTAACAAGTAACAGAGCTAATGTGCTGTGCTGTTGGTACTACATGCTGCTCTGCAGTGCATAATTACCATGTGTTAGAGTTGTATATTCATATGTCCAGTTACCAGGTATTACTGGTTTAAGCACAGAACCTGTATTTGTGATGAATGTGATTTGAATATCTGTATTGTCATCCTGATTTACATTCTCCAAGTCTTTCCTAAATCACTTCAGACAATTGCCAGTATGTCTCCTTTAAGAAGATCATGGTCAGTGAAAACTGAATGAAATATCTTTTACTGAGCTACTCACAAATACTTTGATGCTACTCTATATTGCAACTTTGCATAGAAATATGCCCTGAACCAACATGAAGCAAAAGTTAGAGGTCATAGATTCAAAAGTTAATCTGAACACCAGTGCTTTACTGAGCATACTTCGCCGGCCGAAGTGGCCGTGCGGTTAAAGGCGCTGCAGTCTGGAACCGCAAGACCGCTACGGTCGCAGGTTCGAATCCTGCCTCGGGCATGGATGTTTGTGATGTCCTTAGGTTAGTTAGGTTTAACTAGTTCTAAGTTCTAGGGGACTAATGACCACAGCAGTTGAGTCCCATAGTGCTCAGAGCCTGAGCATACTTCTGTTTTTCTTTTTTATCCTCTAACCTGTGACTTGACTTGCCCAGCCTACAGTTTAATCAGCAGCGTGTGTTGTACTGATACTTATTGTGGTAAGTCTAGCTATAAAAAACTCAGAGTTTTTAGTTTCTCTTACGACAATATATTTAATAGAGAAACAATAATGGAGGGTGTCTGCACTAGTGTATCATGTACATTTGTGTTACCAGTAGGCTTTTAACCTGTGGAATTACCTAAGTTAATTACAGTAGAGTTCTTAACATCAGTAAGTATTTCCACATACAAATATGACCTCCCTCTTTCTCTTTTATCTGCCTTCATTACTTGCAACAATATTTGTGAGATACTTTTTTCTCATTGTACCTCTCAGGTTCATGTGTCGAACTTAAAAAAATATTCAGAAATCTCTTGAAATTATGTTCTTAAATACAGCTAGTACCTAGATTTAACAAAAAACAATAACAGCAGCAGCAGTCACATCTTACTTCCTTCCTTGTTTTGTCATTCTGTTTTATGGTTTAATTATATTGTAGTCTTAAGGTATATCAAATGTAAATGTCATATTATACTTGAATAAGATATTATATTGGGAGGAAAACAGTCACAAAGGCCATTGTGGATTGATGTGCAATATCAATATTAATTTGTTTTTAAAGAAAAGTTTGAGCATTTCAGCACAAGGCAAACTACCCATATATGAATAAATATTAGCTAGCTGATGTAATTGTGTGTGTTTTTACTGGTTTAAATTTTATGTGAGCTGTCTGCAATTGGTTGTGAATTTTAGTCACTGTTGAAGCTCCAGGTCTCTCTTCTTTATTGTTTATTACTTTCATGTGGTGACTTGTGTGCGTGTGTGTGTGTGTGTGTGTGTGTGTGAGAGAGAGAGAGAGAGAGAGAGAGAGAGAGAGAGAGAGAGAGAGAGAATAAACGTGTTTGTATCATCATAACAGCTTAAAATAAAAGGGCGGTGAACAAATTATTGGACAAAAAGAATACATGTTTATTTTTGCTGGCATACTGCTGTGAAGATTACACAATTTTTCTGCCATATCATAATCTTTTCAGTCAGGATTTTGACTTTTTTGTGTGTTTGGTTGTTCTTCCATGCAGCGTGAAACAACTGATCTATTCTGATTTAAGTTTGCTACAGTTTTCTTAAATATGCTCAGTTTCTTCCTCATTCCCAGCATCTGTATTCATCCATGTTTACTGCTTCATCACTGATACTAATTGAGGTTGTTGTGACAGTTCATGTATATTTTAAAAGAAGAGCAGCTCTAGTCTTCAACTGGACATCAAGATGTAGCATTTCTGCAGATCCCATAGATCACTCAAAGTAATTTCTTTCCCCACACTTGACCAATGTGACAATGTGATCCATTTCTTGGGTGTCAACATCCTTTACTTCTTTCCTTCCCATCTCTGACTGTTCTGTGATATAAAAAAAAGAACATTTTCTTAGTACTGTCATTTACCTGTATCACTATGTAAACTTGCAAAGTGGGGTGAAATTCATTTGCTCTTGGTGAAGTATGTATGACTGAAGCAAAGTGGCACAGGTGTCAAGGCAATGGACCAGCATTCAAGATGATCATGGTTCAAACCCCTGTTCAAGCCTACAGTTTTAGGTTTCTCATGGATTTTGTATGTAGGTTAAGATGAGTGTTGAGGTGATTTCTTAGAAAAGATGATGCTAAACTTACTTCCTCGTTCCTGTCCAGTCCAAGTCTGTGCTCTGCTTCTGATTGGCTAGTCATGGATGGAATGTGAAACTTTAATCTTCCTTCTATAATTTTGGTGGAGTATGAACTGCATTAATTATTTTAAAAATAGGGTGCCATTCTGGAGCATCCTCCCAAACTCATGCATTTCTAGTATGAACAGAATTGAAAGAAGCTATTTACAAGATTAATCTTGAAGCATGGTTGGAAACAAAGACAGATGTACAGGTTTCAGTGACAGACTAGCTTTCAGTTTAATTTTTTCATGCTTAATTTAACTATCACACTGTTTGCATATGGTGCCCTTACTATAAGCACTTTTGATATCTTCTGTAGGTTTCCTCTCATTTACATCTGTGCACAGCATGTTTATACTCTTCCTACTCTTCCTTCTGGAATGCAAACAAACATTGCTAACCCTGAGCATTACACATTACTGCCCATTTCATTTTCTTTTATCCTTATGTTTCATGATTTCCTTTTAGACTATTCAGTATTTATTTTGGCTGATTTGCAGTTATATACATTAGTTTCTGTACAAAGACTGTACATTTTGTTTCTGACTGTATTTATGTGTTACCATTTTTAAAACCATTTATCAGTTTCTATATGTTTGTTTCTGTTTTATGCATGTATCATGTTTGAGAAAGATATTTAATAATTTCATGAATTTGCAGGTACCACAAAGACTGTGTGATCAAAATAAGTATCACATTAATTATGTTGTGGAACCTCATAAATCACTAGATAAATATAACACAATATTAGGTTCAAAATGGTAGTTAAATCTCTTCTGTTATGTAATGGAAACTAATCTCTTTAGTGTGATGCGAATAGAATGATATTAAAAACGTGGTAGTTTTATAAATATCACATGCTGTATTGATTTCTCCAAAGTTAGTTTTACTCGTTAAAAGCTGAAGTAAGGTTTCAGATGTGAAGAAAAGCAATGTGTTTAACATCTTCGGTATTATCAACCCTCAGTTAAAAGTTATGTAACAAAACTCATGACAAATTAAAATACAGTGGCACACACTGCCTTTAAGAATAGTGCCTGTGAAAATAAAGGTCCTGGTTTGAGATTTTGTCCAGCACAGTTTTACTCTGTCAGACATTCCATAGCAAATTACCACCCACTGAAGAGTGAAAGATTCATTCTGGAAGCCACCTTTAACCAATAAGATATAGCTAAACGGCATTTGCCATACCATTTCTCCAAGGGCTGCCATTCGAGCAAAGTGTGCAAGAACTTTTTTGTTCGATTTGGAAAACAGAAGGAAGATAATGACAGATGCGAAGTTGAATAAGACTGTGTGTCATGCCTGGATATTCTATTCGTCATTTTTTTCTCTCTTCATTTTGTGTGCATCCTATATTCCCCACAAAAGATATTTTTCTACCAAAGAACTTTTCGGGTTTAACAGTGGTTCCTATAATGACAACTTTGTCTGCTGCCTAGTTATCTATTACAGGTTAATTCAGAGTAAGTGTAGAATTATATCTAGTTCATCCCTAACCACTTTCGCCAAGTCAGAACTTAGTGGTAGGTAGGATAGGAGCTGGACCCACATCTCTGACTTTTACAGCAAGTGTTTGCTGTTAGCAACTGACTCGCTTAAAATTTCTGCAGCATTAGAGATAAATTACAAGAAGACTTTTTCTCTGCAGCCTAAGATGTACGGAGTTCCTTAAGCACTTTTTCTATTCTTCAGACTTATGTTTAATTTCTGGAAGTATTTTCCCATATTGATTTTTTGGTTTTTTTATGATTCAAGTATCAATTATTCATTGTAGATCTTTTGCTACTGCTGTTGTCTAGTATCTGTCAGATTCCCATAATTTTCTTGCGTGAATGAAATTTTGTGTGTATGTATTCATCACCTTCTTAAAGATTTTGTGTTTCTAATGTTATTTAATCAATAATTTGTAGTTGTTCGAATTGATTAAATGTTCCTTAGCTGTATTTTCTCAGCCTGCTCCAGAAATTCGTTCCATTTGATCCTCCGCTGTATGTCATGCACCTTAGCTATTTTCCCACACTAATTTCTCTTATTTTTATGCCTGGATGCTAATGACCACAATCTGATGTCACCAAGCAAGAACTATACACACAATTTTACATCATAGTTCTGCGTTAAATACAGAAATTTTATTTGCGTGATTTGTATGCTACTACAATTCCTACTGCCCACACTGCATGGCAGCACAAGTTTTCTTTTAGATAGAACGTACACTCGTGGATACTCTACTTCGTATAAATATTCACAAGTACATCTCTCATTCTCAAGTTTGCATTAGCTTGACTGAGAAGCAGTAGAATCTTATGAAGCAATTGTTTATTACTGTTTTTAATCTGAGGATACTATGAAATAATACAAAATGGTGCAGTAACAGAATTTTGTGCCCAGGATATTCTATACTCTTACAATGGAAAACATATTTGCTTAACTTAGTCTTGTTATTGTGATGCGTACTTCTCTCTCTCTCTCTCTCTCTCTCTCTCTCTCTCTCTCTCTCTCTCTCTCTCTCCTAATTTTTTTTTATTTTTTATTTTTTTCCCCCCCGTTCTGTAAATCACTGCTAGTGAAGAATGTTCGGTCTGTATGACCTTCATGATGCTGAAATGTTAAAATAACACACCTCATTGTCAGTATCCAGATATCTGCTGTGAAAATTTGTACTAGGTTATCTTTTGAATAATGCCTTTTCATTTATTAGTGTAATTTCAACAGCACGCGACACGAGTCACTATAATAAACTTCGATAAAATTTGTAGTTCTTTTAGGCCATTTTTCTTAAAAATTCTAATGATTTGTTCACCAATGAAAACTTGTACAAATGTGAGTCTAATAAATTGCATATGAAAATTGTCACAAAAATACATTCCATTTAATTAATTGTATTTTGAAAGATATGTTTTATTAAATGTTGATAATTTTAACTTCTATATTACCTTTGGACATATGTGTAGTTAGCAAATTTTTATAATACAAACATATATAATTGCACTTTATTGATTACAACAAGCACATATTCCAATGATACAAATTATTTATGTACATTGTTTGTAAAATATATTTTTTGTAAATAAACTCTCTGTACATATTGAAAGTCAAAATATAATTTGAAATTCAGAGAATGGTGCACTAATTGTTTTTGCTCTGTCTTTAGCTCTGGGCTCACTAAATTAGAATAAGCAGAAGTCTTAGTGTCTACCCATAGCAATCTTGCATAGGGCACACTCAAGACTCACTAAAGACAGTATAGGATAATACAAAAAAGCAAATGAAAGAGGTGTAATGAATGATGGAGAGTGGAGGAAATGTGATAGTGAAAGATTGATAGAGATGGTATGATGGATGGGGAAGATCTGTTGCAGAGCTGCGTTCATAGTACGATCTCTGTATTAGCTCTTGATTGTGGCACTGTAAATGTTCCTTGAGATATAGTGCCATACCATACAGTAGGCTAATAATTGATTGCCAACATGATACTGCAAAGATGGAAGGTGTTCAACTGCTGCAGCTGTACATAGGAAGTGACAAGATGTACGGTTCCTGAAGAGGGCCAGCAGTCTTCTTGGTAATTTCAGGGTCAGCAGTTTGGATGATTAACTGATCTAGTCTCGTAACATTAGCCAGAATGATAATGCTGTTTTGTAATGCAAATGTCTGAAAGCTAAAGCTGTTATATTTGCTGAGGCCATGCAACTCTACTTTAATATTTAATAATGATGTCATCCTCTAGAGTAAAATATTCAAAAAATAAAACAGTCCCTCATCAGGATCTATCAGTAGAAGCTATTCAGGAGGATGATGTCATCAGAAAAAACATGGTTGGAGAAGGGAATGTTGGATATTTTAATTGTCTAGGTAGATCAGAGAGCTAAAAAAAGAAGTAGATGGGTTGAATTAAGATCTAATGGGAATTAGTGAAGTGTAGTACAAGAAGAACAGGACTTCTGGTCAGATGAGTAAAATGCTGAGTTGTGATCTTCAGTCTGAATACTAGTTTGATGCAGTTCTCCATGCTAGACTATTCTGTGCAAGCTTTATCATTTCTGCAGAAGGCAACTTTCCATTTCAACCTATTTACTGTAGTCAAGCCTTGGTATCCCTCTGTATTATTACCCTTATACTTCCCTCCATTACCAAACTGAAAATTCCTTGATATTTCGGGAAGTGTCCAATTAGCTGACCTCTCCTTTCAATCAAATTGTGCCATAATTTTCCACAGTGCAGTGCCATCTCATTAGTTATCTGATTTACCCATTTAATCTTCAGTATTCTCTTACAGGATCACATTTTGAAAGCTAATATTCCCTTCATGTCTGAACAGTTTAACTTCCATGCTTCAGTGCTTACAAGGCTACACTCCAGACAAATACCTTTAAAAAGACTTCATAACACTCAAATTTATAGTAGATGTTAACAAACTTGTATTTTCCAGAAATTCTTCTCTTGCTGGTGGCATTATTAATTGTACATATATCCGATTGGGATTTACAACCGTAAAAGCAGTAGCAGTTAAACTGTGGACTTACACTCATCATGAAATTCCTATTAAGGCGAGGTTGTTCTGTAATTAATGTATAAGCATATAAACAGAATCCTTCCTCTCTGTGTAGGAGCAGAATCCTAGTGGAGAAGATTTTTGGCCTAGACGCATGTACAACCTTTGGATTTTCTATCCAACACTTGGTCCAAGCAATTCCGAATACCATTTCATGTCGAGAAGTGGATTTTTTGTGTCCTCAGTATGCACCCTTGTTTTCTCCGAGGCTGGGAATAGCTTCTAATTCTGAACTTAGTACAGTGAAAAGAATCGGCAGTTCCAAAATTTTTCAAAGCCTGTCTGATATCTTTAGCCTTGTGGTATTGTGTTAAAATAAAACTGGACTGCTTAGAGGAGTTAAAAGTGCTGTCCCTGATTCTTTATAGTAGATAGATTAAGCTTTAGTCATTGTTTACAAACAATGTAGTGTGTCACATATTTGTGGCAATTTAAAAATTACAGTAAACTCACAATCCAATATCGTGTTGGCATAAAGCACCAGCCAATCAGTTTCTTTAGTTTTCTCTCAGAATTGCATATAATATTTAATGATGGCTAGTTTCGAAAGACTGCATTCATTTTCAAATTGTTGCATTGCATCTCTAATGTTTGACTGCAACATTGTTCCAGTGGAACATTTGAAAGACTTGTCCCATTGGGATCGTGTTACAGTCAAACATTAAAGATGTGCGTACTGGTTTGAAACTGAACGATAATTTTTCCAATATCTGAGAATAAACATAATAAACTACACTGAGCAACAGAATTAAAGAATCTCTTTTTCGAAACTGTGCAATTGTCTCCCACTGCGAAAAATAAATTTTAAATTTGGCTCAAAGGTGCCCAGCAATCTTCCTCTGTAATGGTGCCCTGCATTGTCACCCTTCTGCTCAAAGGTCCTTCAAACAGCGAGGTGTCGACATATGCGAAAAAGAGCTCAGAAGTTCGTGTGACGAGTAAAGTGGGTTAATGATGTTACACTGACACCAGATTTCACCACAATTCTGCCCAGTACCTTTGTGGACGTGTCACACAGTGGAAAGATGGCCACAGCGCCTCCTACACACATTTCACCCTTTCTTTTGACGACTTTGCTATGGAGATCAGAACAGCGAGCCTAGCGTTCAAATTACACGGTTTTCTTATGAGTGGCCGAGAAAAACATTTCAGACACATCGCTGGTCACAAGAAACCCCTTGAGTGCAAGGTTGCAAGTTCAATCTTTGGTAAAACTCATCTGAAAGAGTCGTGTTAACAATTCTGACAGAAAAATATTAGCTGCTAATGACTCATCATGTGCATCAGGAGAGCAACAGAAAATGAGTGCCCGGGAGGTGCAGAGATCAACCTTCTATGGGATGCATGTATTGTTGTTGTTGTTGTTGTTGTTGTTGTCTTCAGTCCTGAGACTAGTTTGATGCAGCTCTCCATGCTACTCTATCCTGTGCAAGCTTCTTCATCTCCCAGTACTTACTGCAACCTACATCCTTCTGAATCTGCTTAGTGTATTCATCTCTTGGTCTCCCTCTACGATTTTTACCCTCCACGCTGCCCTCCAATGCTAAATTTGTGATCCCTTGATGCCTCAGAACATGTCCTACTAACCGGTCCCTTCTTTTTGTCAAGTTGTGCCACAAACTTCTCTTCTGCCCAATCCTATTGAATACCTCCTCATTAGTTATGTGATCTACCCATCTAATCTTCAGCATTCTTCTGTAGCACCACATTTCAAAAGCTTCTATTCTCTTCTTGTCCAAACTATTTATCGTCCATGTTTTAATTCCATACTTGGCTACACTCCATACAAATACGTTCAGAAACGACTTCCTGACACTTAAATCTATACCCGATGTTAACAAATTTCTCTTCTATAATGCATTCACCATGCTGTTTGTAGTAGCTTACCCGCACTCCTATTTTTTATTCATTATTAAACCTACTCCTGCATTACCCCTATTTGAGTTTGTATTTATAACCCTGTATTCACCTGACCAAAAGTCTTGTTCCTCCTGCCACCGAACTTCACTAATTCCCACTATATCTAACTTTAACTTATCCATTTCTCTTTTTAAATTTTCTAACCTACCTGCCCGATTAAGGGATCTGACATTCCACGCTCCGACCCGTAGAACGCCAGTTTTCTTTCTCCTGATAACGACGTCCTCCTGAGTAGTCCCCGCCCGGAGATCCGAATGGGGGACTATTTTACCTCAGGAATATTTTACCCAAGAGGACGCCATCATCATTTAATCATACAGTAAAGCTGCATGCCCTCGGGAAAAATTACGCCTGTAGTTTCCCCGTGCTTTCAGGCGTTCCCGGTACCAGCACAGCAAGGCCGTTTTGGGTAGTGTTATAAGGCCAGATCAGTC
Organism: Schistocerca americana; assembly: GCF_021461395.2. Taxonomy (NCBI): domain Eukaryota; kingdom Metazoa; phylum Arthropoda; class Insecta; order Orthoptera; family Acrididae; genus Schistocerca; species Schistocerca americana. Next base: position 719,340,951 of record NC_060130.1, read on the forward strand.
AATCATTCAGACTGTTGCCCCTGCAACTACTTAAAAGGCTGCTGCCCCTCTTCAGGCACCACACGTTTGTCTGGCCTCTCAACAGATACTCCTCCGTTGTGGTTGCATCTATGGTACGGCTATCTGTGTCGTTGAGGCACGCAAGCCTCCCCACAAACGGCAAGGTCCATGGTTCATGGGGGGGATGCATGTATTACACTTCCAAAAACGAACGTCGTCAACAGTTAAGATATGTTCAAAACAAACTAGTAACTCACACCATGAACACCAACTGGAAACTGGCGCACCATTTTGATCGTAAAGGTTCGCACTATAAAGTTCGAAGGCGAACTCCTTGGTAGTTGCATATCGTGCAGGACGTTCAGCTAGGTCATCCACCCTTAAAGAATGCAAATAGAATCCTATTGGTTTAATGGGGTGATGAGAAATGATCGACTGTGATGGCATGCAACCGAATGCGAAACAGTCGGCCGTGATACTATCCTTTAAGTCGTAGCTGCAGATAATGCGATAATATGTTTTGTAGGCACGGGAAAAACAAACAACCAGAGGCTGAATTTGTCCTGTGGTTCCAGGTGCTATGACCGGCAATGTCTCTCACTTTTCAGGAGGGATAGTTCGCTCTAAAGGAGTATGATTTTTATACATTGGTCATGAATCAAGCAACAGCAACTTATTTTGACCACCTAGTGGTCACAAGCAGTGCTCATAGTTCTTTTACGTCCATTATCCCACTCCAGCTTGCTGTGACGTAAATATTCCCTACTGCCCTTGCAAGATCACGCACACGAGTAAGGATCGTGAGGTGCCTAGCACCTCCAACGCCTTGCTGCACAATAAATAGCTTTCCAGCCAATTTACCATCAGGATTAACAGTCGACATAATTGTATGCGAATGTATTGATATTATTTGATCGTGATACAATTTCCTTGATGCCTGTAGTTCACAGATGTCCTTTCATATGCATTTCCTCTTCAAATCCCGAGTGACCGGAGTTGAAAACAAATTCCTTACTGAACGATGGGATAAGTTTATTTATCTCATCTGCAAATTTTTGGGCCGATTCCTCAGTTTGCTGTGCATTGTCAAGTTGACGGTTTGTGTTAAATTTCGTTATATTACGTCTCCCATTTCTGTAGCACTTTTAGAAGTTATGCAAGCATCCACTGCTTCCATTGAAATCACTGTAATTTATGTCGTGTGCAGTTTGATGTGCATATGTAGTATATCACTATCATGCACATGCTGCGAATTGTATCGAACATCTGTTTTTGTAACAAGTGCGCCTTGTCCTTCATAGTTATGGACTACACGGTCGTGTTGCTAAGGACTTATTCGAAATCTTTGTTTTGTTTTGTTTTGTTTTACTATTCTGCGAGTGATCTTCGATTTACGTTATTATGTTTAGTATCCGCTCCTTGGACGATGATTATTCTTCACTACGTGCCACTGGTGACGGGATTTATGACTCCATGTCTGACAAAGATGATGAACTACATCATTGTACTCCTCACGTGCATTGTCCGCACAGTCAAGTGTGTCACCACCGTTTCCATTGACTCGCCTTGCAGAAACGCTAATGTTTCATCTGCCACTTCTTTCTCACTGTGTGAAATTCCTTGGGTTCCTTTTCGACGAAATTCCAACTTCGACAATTGTTGCTGTAGATATAAAAGGATTGCTTTGTTTATCGTTGCAATGGCCTTGCCGCAGTGGATACACCGGTTCCCGTCATATCTCCGAAGTTAAGCGCTGTCGGGCGTGGCCGGCACTTCGATGGGTGACCATCCGGGCCGCCATGCGCTGTTGCCATTTTTCGAGGTGCGCTCAGCCTCGAGATGCCAACTGAGGTGTTACTTGACCGAACAGTAGCGGCTCCGATCAAAGAAAACCATCGTAACGACCGGGAGAGCGATGTGCTGACCACATGCCCCTCCTATCCGCATCCTCATTGAGGCTGACACGGCGGTCGGTTGGTCCCGGTGGGCCTTTTGTGGCCTGAAGACGGAGACGGAGTTTGTTTTTCGTTGCCACTGCTATGCTTCGTGTCAATACCATTAGCACAGTAACACGGTTGTGAGTAAACAGTTCAACTACGCTCCATAGCCTCATGCTGTATTCACCATTGCATACCTCCAGTCGCGCTTCCTGTTGCCTTTAGCAGCCAATATTGTGGTTGCATGGTAGACAATATATGGGGCGTCCAGCGCTCAAGCGGTTTCTTGTCAGAATCGACACGCAAAGGCCTCAAGGGGTGGCATAAAGGGCGTCAAGGAAACAACCTCTTTCCTTGGGGTGTTGGTTCCCACACATTTCATGATCGATAACGACAGTTCGCAGCGCAGTGAGCTACAGGACGATGTTCTTGACAACCTTTGATACTGTTGACATCTCCTGGGCGATTCAACCCTTCTCGATGGACATCACAGGGCTGCAGCCCATTGAACGTGATCTAACTCCTTAGGAGTGCAGTGCGACCCCGCAATTTTTGCTCTGGTGTACAGGATGGGACGAGTAGGGACCGTTCAAACCCATTCGAGGAAATCTGAACGTGATCCAAAGCAGTAAATGGTGTTTATGATTTTTCTGTACTGCTGTTTCACGCTCTCCTGCGGCGTAATCATGGAGGGGTGCGATGTTGAAATGTTTGAATACAACAGCAAAGAATCCTTCTAAGGTCCCCCAATTCGGCAAGACCCTCGGTACACCTGACGACATTTATTGAGAATTTTAAAAATGTGCCTTTACAGAGAAAACCCTGAAGTAGCCCTGGGCTACTTGATGGCGCCATGTTCCAGAAAGTCGATGAGCAACAGGCCTTTGCAATGAAAGCAAAAGATCTTTGTCACTTACCCAGAGCTGGCGTGCCTGTTGTTTCGACTATGCTGCAGAAGTTCCGCTGGGAATCCCCCTCCATACAGTCCTAATCTCTCCCCATGCGATTTCCATATTTTTGGAACCCTAAATATTGATTAGTTTACAATAATATGCCGCGCGGGATTAGCCTAGCGGTCTCAGCCGCTGCAGTCATGGACTGTGTGGCTGGTCCCGGCGGAGGCTCGAGTCCTCCCTCGGACATGGGTGTGTGTGTTTGTCCTTAGTATAAATTAGGTTAAGTAGTGTGTAAGATTAGGGACTGATGACCGTAGCAGTTTAGTCCCATAAGATTTCACACACATTTGAACATTTACAATAATATTGTGTCAGTACATCGGGGGAAAGTGCGAATTCAAGAACGCCACAATATTATTGCACAGCACCCTGAGGTGACAGAAGTCATTAGATAACGATATGAACATATACAGGTGGCGGTAGTACAGCAAGCACAAGGCAGGGCAGGGCATTGGAGCTGCAATTTGTACTCATGTGATTCGTGTGAGAGGATTTCCGACATGATTATGGCCGCACGACGGCACTTAACAGACTTTGCATGTGAGATGGTACTTCGACATAAGCCGGCCTCGGTGGCCGTGCGGTTCTAGGCGCTTCAGTCCGGAACCGCGAGACTGCTACGGTCGCAGGTTCGAATCCTGCCTCGGGCATGGATGTGTGTGATGTCCTTAGGTTAGTTAGGTTTAAGTAGTTCTAAGTTCTAGGGGACTGATGACCTAAGATGTTAAGTCCCCTAGTGCTCAGAGCCATTTGAACCATTTGGTACTTCGGCATAGACGAGTGCCTTTGCTAACGAATGGGACATTCCATCTCGGAAACTGTTACGGAATTCAGTATTCCGAAATCCATAGCGTACAGAGTGTGCTGAGAGTACCAAATTTCAATCTTTACCTATCACCACGGACAGCGCAGTGGCTGACAGCCTTCACTTAACAACTGACAAAGGAATGGTCCAATAAGACTTATCGAAAACTACTCTGAATTTTTTTTTTCAAAAAATGGTTAAAATGGCTCTTAGCACTACGGGACTTAACATCTGAGGTCATCAGTCCCCTAGAAGTTAGAACTACTTAAACCTAACTATCCTAAGGACATCACACACATCTATGCCCGACGCAGGATTCGAACCTGCGACCGTAGTGGTCGCGCGGTTCCAACTGACGTCGTCCGAACCACAATTCATGGAATCGATCGTCTGTTATTTCCCATTTCTTCTAACGTATCAACTAACAAATGACACTTACGTACGTCATCAGGAGAAGTAGGGGATTTCGGCTGGAAACCACGTTCTTCATATTTCACCATTGCTAAATTGAGAACGATAATTCGACTCCACATTACTGTGAAACTGTAAGAAAAAGAAAGATACTATTAGTAGGCATGCCTTACGAAAGCACAATAAATATTAATTCAGCTTTAACTGTATTGTCAATACTTAACACTACTGCAAAAAGCAACTGTTAATTTGTAATGGATGTTACTTAAGTGACTAATACGAGAGAACAGTAGCTGTCTACTGTAATGTCAGAGAAACTATCAACGAACGGTATCCTCAAACGTCCTTTACAAATTACGATCGGGTTGTATGGTGTTTCCTGTTTACAAACGTACCGCCGACCTCGACTGTGTGTGTGTGTGTGTGTGTGTGTGCGTGAGCGAGTGCGTCTCGTTGCGCATGCGCAGTTGCCACAGCGCCAGTAGGGATGTACGTTTCTACAGCTGCCTGACGCGCTACGAACGTGGCAATTTTCAGCTATTTTTTTAATACTTGCAGTGCCTCTTAGAAGCTAAAATTTTGACAACGCGTTTCTTTCGTTGTCTTCTTCCTATGTAAAAAGTTTCAGGATAGGTTTCGACATGTGTCGTTGGACCATTCCCTCGTGAGAACAGTGGCGTTTGCGTAGAGTTGCCAGTGCTAAAACACAAGCAACACTGCTTTAAATAACCACAGAAATCAATGTGGGACGTACGTGGAACGTATCTGTTTGAACAGTGCGGCGAAATTTGGCGTTAATGGACAATGGGCAGCAGAGGCTCAACGCGAGTGCCTTTGGTAACAGCACGAGATCGCCTGCAGCGCTTTTCCTGGGGTCTTGACCATATCGGTAGGACTCTAGGCGACTGAAAAGCCGTGGCCTGGTCAGATGAGTCCTGATTTCAGTTGGTAAGAGCTGCTGATAGGGTTCGAGTGCCTCATGAAGCCATGCACCCAAGCTGTCAACAAGGCATTGTGCAAGCTTTGTGGTGGCTCCATAGTGGTGTGGGCTGTGTTGATGTGGAATGGACCGGGTCCCTGTGTCCAATTAAACCGATTATTGCCAGTCAATGGTTACGTTCGGATAATTGGAGAATGTGCAGCTATTCACGGAAGTCATGTTCCCAAACAACGATGGGATTTTTATGGATGACAATGCGCCATGTCACAGGGCAATAGGAATGTAACAATGCTACATATGGTCACTTCATTTAGGGGATATAAGATGGATGCCTCCGAGTTGCTGGAGGAGCATAAGAGTAAGAACATGTGGCTTAGTTCCATATCTTTGTTGAGCTCCACATCTTTATCTGTGGATGCAAATTTTTTCTTCTTTGTTCAGCAACCTCTGGCTTGCCACGACCTGCAGCGACTTGTGGCATGTCCAGGCAAGCAGCAGCCACCACTGGCTCATTGAGACAAGCAGAGACCTCCAGCTCATTGGCACCAGCAGCGACCTCCGGCCTGTCGAGATCGGCTGTGGCAGCAGCACCGTGGGGTCATTTAGTGCATCTGACAAGCATTTTGGAACAGGACAATGAGCTGCTATTACCAATCCCACTCATCAATTTGTGTAATTAAGACATTCAGCCAGTCCGCAAGTCACGGAAGAATTGTACTGGTGGTTCTATGCACACTGTGCAGGTCAGTACTGGTTTCTGGCATATGCACCATCCCAGGACATTCCACTGTTACTGCAGAGACAGAGTGTTGATGTGGTGAATGAGAGGCTGCCAATTCCTCCCAGTGCTCTACTATTTTTCACTTCAAATTATAATTGACCAGCTAGCAGGAAGCGCTGAAATATTGCTATAGAAACATCAGAGGGCAGTGACTGGTATATCGTATTAGAGATTGAACATGCACCGAGAAGTGTTAAAGTGCAGTTTACAGAGTTGGAATGGGTTGAAGTGCCTTGTGCTGAACCCTGCATCAATCAACAGATGGCCTCTGAGTTTCGTCCATCTCGTTCACCACCAGGCTGATGCTATCTTTAACATCATTCTGTGGCAGGGTAACACTTTTAGTGAGATATGGAGGTCAATCCATGTATCTGCAACGCTCCACCATTACAAACTTGTTGAGCTACAAATGATGCTCTTCTTTGTGTTGGAAAAACTGAACAGATGGCTGCCGTGTGTTCAAACTGAGTATAAAGCTATTGCAAACTATCTCTGTATGTATAGTGTGCACGCCAACAATTTAGAACACTGCATCAATATAGTGTTAAAAGAAGAAACTAAAGGAGCACCAATCAGTTTGAGAGAAATACACACTGAAATCTGTGCATACAAAAACGCCCTATTTGCCAAATTCTGTACAGGTGTGAAGAAAGAACCAATTAATTTTTTTGATGTAGTGATCCCAATATATGGCTGTTGAATAAAAATATGTATATTACCCTAAATTGTGGTGTAATTTGTTCACATCTCTCATAGTAATGTTACTGCTACCAGTAGTTTCACTGCAATGTCTAGGATACCACAGCATGAGCTATCTGACTCAATTTTAGCTGACAAAGCCGAGGCAATACATACGAGAAAAGTTACTGGTATAGGGCAGCACACTACAGCTCTTGTAGCTGATAAAACCGTGCATGATAAAATTAAGTTGGACCTGAACGCGAATTTGAAGCAAGTTATGAACGCCGCACATTGTGCACTGAAGAAGAAGAAGTTGAGGCAGGTGTGTTTAAGAAACTGTATTCTGACGCTGGTGTACGCAGCTAAAAGCATCCTGAAGCATAAAGGACCTGTCAAAGCATCCCAGGTTCTGCCAATACCCAAGACCTCAGGCAGAATTAGCCCCTCCTTCATTCCTGCCCTCGCAGGTCTCTCAGCGATGGGGTCACTGGCTGACTGTGTTGCCGCTATTACCAGAACAGTTACGAAAGCACGGAACTCACAGGAGCAGTTAGAGGAGGCAAGGAGACATCACCACATGATGGAAGCAGCAGCCATCGGAAAAGGACTTTACTTGAAACAATACAAGAAAGGACTAGGGCTCTTCATACATTAATAACAAGTCCTTTATCTATCCTAATGGACAGACCGTACAAATACAAATCTGCTCAAGTTTGTTAGGAAAAAATTCAACATTCCAAGATTCCATGGTCTGTTTATGTGAGATACATTACCGAACTATGAGGAAATCCAGAGTGCATAGAATTGTGAATTTAGATGTTGCTTGGGGACCAGGCAACCACTAGGTAGCGTATGTTAAGAAAAATACAAATAACGTCTACTATTTTGCCTCATTTGGAGACCTGCAGGCACCAAAAGAGTTACAATGATACGTCACAGACAGAAGACGTGTGTTATAAAATTTTCATCGCTATCAAGGCTTTAGTACCCGTTTATGAAGAAGCATATGTGAGGAGGTACATTAAGCATCCACTCGTCAGTTGAGGTTCAAATGCAATGTCGTATACTCTAACTTTAAAAGAACGTTCGTCAGTATTATACACAAACTACTTTCCATTGATTGATTTAAGCAATGGAGAGTGGAGTATTGCGCTGATTGGACTGGAGACATACAGCAGCATTCCGGATATTACAGAGTCTAACAATAAACTTTGTCTGGAAATCAATGGCAGAAAAGAAATTGTGGAAATAGGCCCTGGTGCATCTCATATTGACGATTTAAATGACGTTTTAAAATGGCCTGGAAAACAGATTGTGCTACGTCTGAACATCAATACACTTTGATCTGAGATAAAGACGGCGAATGCAATGGTTGACTTTAACCAGAAATGCTCAGTAGAACGACTACTGGGTTACACAGAAGGATAGGTTTTGAAGAAGGACCCTCATAAATTTTACAGATCTGACCAGTCTGTGGATATACCACCCGTCAGTACAATCCGTGTCGCGTGTAAAATTGCAACAAACTCCTATCTCAACAATAGATTGATCATACAATTTACAGATTCTTCCTATCAGTTGGAACTGGGTATAAGATTGTTAATACCCCTACCAAAGCTACATACCGCCCAGTAAGAGTTCAGACATTGGACTATCTTTAGCTGCATATTGTGGAGCAGGATAAATAACTTGTCGACTCTCATGCTGAGGAAATCATTGTATAACTACATCTAAAGTGGAACCAGCAGTGACCTCGAACATGCAGAGACCTATCAGCGGCAGCAGAGACCTTCAGCCAGTCAGGACCAGATGTGGCAATGACCTTCAACCAGCTGGGACCTGTCTAAGGCAGAAGTGACGACGACGACCTTCAACTTGCTGGACCGGAAGTGGCGGTGACCTTCAACCAAATAGGACTCATTGCAGCATCCAGCAGCATATAGCAAACGAGTCCACCAAATTTAACAGTTGCACATTAACTAATGCCAGAGTATGCCTGAACTCCGAATTCTAGCCCTACGATAATTTACACCTGTCGTGTGAATGAAAATGTATACAGTCTAGCATTTGACATGTATGTGAGGTTCCGTACTTCTAATTACGAAGAAGAAGGATATCTACTAAGCCCACAGAAATCCAAGTAGCTGTCGCCAATCATCTTAAGAGACTGCTCAAAACAGAACACGATACTTAAACCTGGACTTATAGAAGTATGAACTGAATATGAATCTTCGGTAAATTTCCCAAAGCACACTGCAGCATCTACTCTAGTTCTACATGACCGTGTGATTAACTATTGCCTGCTCACTGGTGTGGTGCAACGAGCTGCATAAATGAATATCTACTGCACCATACCCAGAGCATTTCCAGAGGCATCTCAGGGTGTGCTAAAACATGGATGAGTGCAAAGTGGTTAACACGTTTCTACCATGGAATTCACTGAGATGATCCTAGTGTACCTCATAAACGTAAGGTGACATCACTTCGATTATTCGACCACATGGATACCATCATCTATGTCAAAGGCGAGAAGAAGATCACATGGAGGCATCGAATTTTCAAGTTTGCTGCGGTTCAAGACCTGGAATTCTATGGGTGTCCAGCTCTCCATCTATTCGAGAAGAAGAAGAAGAAGAAGAAAAAGATGTGTGAAAATAGTGTAGTGTCTGCTTATGAAAAAATTACTTCTAAGTTGGATGAAAAATAATTTTTCAGAATCTGTGTGCTATTCTTTCACACTTTGTTTACGTGTAGCTTTACCCAGATACCACGTCTGTGGTTCTCCGCAAGCAAAGGAGATATAGTTTTGGACATGTTTGCTATATGTCTCAGGAAGCAGACACGGTCACGTGCTACCTGCTCCCATAACGAAACACGCACTGCATAATCGGCATAATCCCATTGAACCATTAAGTATATTTTGTTATTCTCCATCTTAAACTTCACCTCCTTAATAGCACTCATGTTTACAATAAATGTTAATTGTGTCTTGCACATCCTTTATATGTATACAGTTGGGATAGGTTTCTGTAAATAACAACAACAAAGACGTATGGTAATAAGTTTTTCGTTTATTCAGTTCTCACATATACAGTTTAGTTATTCAGGTGTAATTGAGTCCAACTGTATCAAACATGGTCGTGTGACTGGCTGATAGAAATTGAACTGTTAGTCGATTCTTGTAGAAAATTGTATGCTGAATCGAACGGTGCTATTATTTTCGTCAAATCCGGACATAAACATAATTAAATGAATGTTAAACAGCAATAGTTCAAACAAAAGGTGGATACGGCAGTATAGTTTCAACCAATAGTGGGCACTTGATTATAAACCTATCAGATAGCTGGATTTCATAATGTGACTGGCTATAACTCCATGGCTTTTACTATTATGCTTTGTTTTGATGCGTGTGGATCTAGTGGATTTTATTAGGTTGTTCCTGTTAAACATTCTGTTCAAACGGTTCTGTTTTAGTACCAAACAATTAAAAATGGGATCTTCAATAGAAAAAGCAGCTCCAGATAAGGCACGGATCCCCACATCAGACCCAGCGAACTGGAAACGAAATAACCAAAAGAAGCAAAGGTAAGCTATTACCGACAGTATTCCTCTACAGCTTACAACATAGTGCGCAGGATTATTCTACTTCTGTTTCCTATATTCACATTACAACCGTACTTGGGAACTTATTTTTGCCCTTTCTGCAGGTACTCAGCTAATGGCCCGCCTTCGTATCACACATGCATCAAACCGAAGGGGATTCCAATGTAGGTTGCTCACTATGAAGGATATTAGAGTTTCACGATGCCTTTTATGTAGTCTCTGATGAAGGGAAGAAGGTGCATTCACATTGAAGTACGTGAGAGCTAACGTTCCTAGGAATGCATGCAAAAAGGGCTTTAAGTCTGAGTATACCATTCGAAATCATGCTGGTAGCTACACATCTGTCTGTCGACATATTTTTCCAAAAGTCCTCAAAATTACTAACCATAGATTAATAGGTGTATCTACAAGATTCAAAAGTGATTATGCTCAAGTCCCTGTTGAAGTTCGTGGAAGAGACTACAAGGGGGAAAAGTATGGAAGAAAGCGAGAAGCTGTAAAAGTCTGGAAGGCTGCGAAAGTTATTACAATAGCGGAAAGACTGCTAGGATCTGTCTTTCATTTGATCTATGTATTAGAAAACTTTTGAGCCTACAATGAAGAGAAAGTTTCAGAAGAGCGACCAGACTTACAGATTAAGAAGTCTTTCTTTTGCAGAATTTGTTGCAGTAAATTCAACACAGGATTTGCCGCACCTACTGTAGATGAATTTAGCACTTGGTTGCAGCTTCATGACAAGATACAGGAGGCTAAGAAAGACACTATAAGGAAGAAACAACTACAGACTGAGAAAATAATTCATATAGAACAAGCAAACAGTTTCTTTCAACACTTGAAAATTAAAGATGACGATTGTTTCTTGACTTCTTAAGACTGCCAAATGAACCTTGTTCTTCCAAAACTTAGTGACCGATCTTCAGACCACAGAAGGCAGCAGTGTTGCTACAATTTGTCTGTCACGAAAGGTGTGTCAAGTGATTCCCTGAACCCTGATAATGTTACGTGCAATACACACTTGGACTGAAGACCAGTGCACGTAATCATCCAGTAAAGTTGTGTCGATTGTTTTTAATGATGTGAATTGCCTCATCTGACTGATGCGTGCGCCGGCTAAAACAAGAACATTAACGTTCTCATTATGTGCGGAAAGTGGTTGTGTGATAATGCACCCACTGGCATCACACAAATGGACCTCGTTTTTTCCGTTTCTGGTCAGTCCTTCTTGGCTACTGACCGTGTTTTCGGAATGTTTGAGAAAAGACGAACATCATTTTAAATGTTGCAGAATACCACACTATTTTTGCTGAACATGGGATAGTGAAAGTGGAAGGTCAGAACTGGAAACCATTAAATTGGAAACTTGCAGATCAAGAGTTAGTCAAGTCAGCTGCTCAGTTACACTTCAAGTTCTCTCATTGCAAGAAAATCATTCTCCGTAAAACTAGAAAAGGGAACATTCTTTTCAAAGGTGACCTCATATATAACTTGGAAATTGGTACAACAAACCCAGTAACAAAGAAAGGAAAGTATTCCCACACCCCTGGTGAGATTGGTCTCAGGACCTCTGTGAAAGAAGAGAGACTGCAGGATGTGAATAAATTTCTTCAAAAAGCATTTTGGTACAGCTTGACGAGATGTAGAAAAGCTGGAGTGATGCACGGAAGTACTTAACAGCAACGAGAAAACCCCGTGTAGCGATGAAAATTGTGATGAGTATGAATGACTCTGTGATCCAGGGTTTGCTGACCAAATGGAGATGTGGCCATGGCAATTACTCGTAGTTGTTAAAAATTAGACCCATGTTCTTTAATTCTTCAGTAGTTTTGAAGATTGATTTCATAAAGACACTTTATGAGTATTTTTATTCTGCATTTGAAACTAACTTTCATTTTATGAATTATTCTTTACGCATATTTATTAAAACCTAATAACAAATTTAGTTATACTTCATTTGTATTCTTAAGAGTGTGCATACTATCTGAAGCATAAAATTTTCATTTTTGAATAAATCACTCTAAGTATGTTTGTTCAAAAAACGAACTTCAGTTGCTATTTTCCAGTCAAAGATGGGCAAACAACAAATTAAAAAATAAAGATGAACACCTTGTTTTCAACAATAAAACTGAAACATTTAATGTGAAGTAACAATATAATGAAATGGAAAGTTGCTACTCACCATATAGCGGAGATGCTGAGTCACAGAAAGGCACAACAGAAAGAGTGTCGGAAAGTCAGCTTTCGGTTAACAAGGCCTTTGCCAAAAATAGACAACATACACACATGCACACACTCACGCAAACGCAACTCAAACATAGATGACCACAGTCTCTGGAAGCTGAAGCCAGCTGCCAGAGATAGTGCTCGTGTGTGTGTGAGTTGCGTTTGCGCGAGAGTGTGCGTGTGTGTATGTTGCCTATTTTTGGCAAAGGCCTTGTTAACCGAAAGCTGGCTTTCCGACACTCTTTTTGTTGTGCCTTTTTGCAACTCAGCATATCCGCTATATGGTATCAACTTGCCATTTCATTATATTGTTATGTCCCAGCCTGTATTTTCTTCTGTTTAATGTGAAGTAACATTGATAACAGGTTTTTAAAAGTGATTCTGCATATGTAGAGCTAATTTAGGAGCAAAAGTTTCTGAAAAATATTTACAGAATATACATGAAACAATAAATTGGTTCTCCCGCAAAACTGTGTTTGAGGCAGATGTTCATCTTTCGTATGGAAAGACTAAATTAGATTCTTGAGATATAGTTTGGTTCTAATATTTCAGTGCAGAGAGACTAACAACCATGACAATTTCGTTCTAATATTTTCAATGCGGAGATACTTTAAACTAACAAATTATTACTATTACTGGTAACTATGACTAAAAATACAATAAAGCGCTAGACTGTTTACAGGAGCTATTTACACTGTGCACACAGTGTGTGCATATTTTTTCAGATTTACATAGTGCATGACATTGGCAAGACCCACACTTGGTGTGGATATATTTATTCACACAAACACACACACACACACACACACACACACACACACACACACACACACGCGCGCGCGCGCGCGCATACACATATATCTCACGAAATAAGCGTCAAACGAAAAAACTACAAAGAACGAAACTCGTCTAGCTTGAAGGGGGAAACCAGATGGCGCTATGGTTGGCTCGCTAGAAGGCGCTGCCATAGGTCAAACGGATATCAACTGCATTTTTTAAAACAGGAACCCCCATTTTTTATTACATATTCGTGTAGTACGTAAAGAAATATGAATGTTTTAGTCGGACCACTTTTTTCGCTTTGTGATACATGGCGCTGTAATAGTCACAAATGTATAAGTACGCGGTATCACGTAACATTTCGTCAGTGCGGACTATATTTGCTTCGTGATACATTACCCGTGTTAAAATGGACCGTTTACCAATTGCTGGAAAGGTCGATATCGTGTTGATGTATGGCTATTGTGATCAAAATGCCCAACGGGCGTGTGCTATGTGTGCTGCTCGGTGTCCTGGACGACATCATCCAAGTGTCCGGACTGTTCGCCGGATAGTTACGTTATTTAAGGAAACAGGAAGTGTTCATCCACATGTGAAACGTCAACCACGACCTGCAACAAATGATGATGCCCAAGTAGATGTTTTAGCTGCTGTCGCGGCTAATCCGCACATCAGTAGCAGACAAAATGCGCGAGAATCGGGGATCTCCAAAACGTCGGTGTTGAGAATGCTACATCAACATCGATTGCACCCGTTTCATATTTCTATGCACCAGGAATTGCATGGCGACGACTTTGAACTTCGCGTACAGTTCTGCCACTGGGCACAAGAGAAATTACGGGACGATGACACATTTTTTTCACACGTTCTGTTTAGCGACGAAGCGTCATTCACCAACAGCGGTAAAGTAAACCGGCATAATATGCACTATTGGCAACGGAAAATCCACGATGGCTGCGACAAGTGGAACATCAGCGACCTTGGCGAGTTAATGTATGGTGCAGCATTATGGGAGGAAGGATAATAGGCCCCCATTTTCTCGATGGCAATCTAAATGGTGCATTGTATGCTGATTTCCTACATAATGTTCTACCGATGTTACTACGTTTCACTGCATGACAGAATGGCGATGTACTTCCAACACGATGGATGTCCGGCACATAGCTCGCGTGCGGTTGAAGCGGTATTGAATAGCATATTTCATGAGAGGTGGATTGGTCGTCGAACCACCATATCATGGTCCGCACGTTCACCGGATCTGACGTCCCCGGATTTCTTTCTGTGGGGAAAGTTGAAGGATATTTGCTATCGTGATCCACCGACAATGCCTGACAACATGCGTCAGCGCATTGTGAATGCATGTGCGAACATTACGGAAGACGAACTACTCGCTGTTGAGAGGAATGTCGTTACACGTATTGCCAAATGCATTGAGGTTGACGGACATAATTTGGAGCATTTATTGCATTAGTGTGGTATTTACAGGTAATCACGCTGTAACAGCATGCGTTCTCAGAAATGATAAGTTCACAAAGGTACATGTATCAAATTGGAACAACCAGGATACAGGTTGGCTGGCAGCTTTTCTAGGAGCTCTTTGCGGTGTGGGGGAGTAGCCATGTATGTGAAAAACGGTATCCCATTTGAGTCAATTGATGTTTCAAAGTACTGCACTGAAAAGGTGTTTGAATGTTGTGCAGGTGTGGTTAAATTTAGTGGAACTAAACTTCTTACTTTTGTTATTTATAGATCCCCAGACTCCGATTTCACAACATTTTTGCTAAAGCTAGAGGAGGTTCTTGGTTCACTTTATAGGAAATACAAAAAGTTAGTCACATGTGGTGACTTCAATATAAATTGTATAAGTGATTGTGCAAGGAAAAGGATGCTGGTAGACCTCCTTAATTCATATAATCTTATGCAAACCGTATTCTTTCCAACGAGAGTGCAAGGGAACAGTAGAACAACCATAGACAATATTTTTGTTCATTCGTCATTACTAGAAGGGCATTCTTTTAGCAAAATGGTGAATGGCCTTTCAGATCATGATGCACAAATTTTAAGTCTAAAAGATTTTTGTGCTGCAACACATGTTAAATATAGTTACCAACTTTTTAGGAAAGCTGATCCAGTTGCTGTAGAGACTTTTGTAAACCTTATCAAGGAACAAGAGTGGCAAGATGTTTATAGCGCTGATACAGTAGACGATAAATATAATGCTTTCCTCAAGACTTTTCTCGTGCTCTTTGAAAGTTGCTTTCCGTTAGAACGTTCAAAACAGGGTACTAGCACAAACAGGCAGCCTGGGTGGCTGACTAAAGGTATAAGAATATCTTGTAGAACAAAGTGGCAATTATATCAAAACGTTAGAAACAGTCACAATCTAAATGCAGTAGTCCATTACAAACAGTATTGTACGGTGCTTAAAAAAGTTATTAGGAAGGCAAAAAGTATGTGGTATGCAGATAGAATAGCTAAGTCTCAGGATAAAATTAAAACCATATGGTCAGTCGTAAAGGAAGTGGCTGGTCTGCAGAGACAGGTCGAGGATATAGAATCAGTGCGTAGTGGGAATGTCCGTGTTACTGATAAGTCGCATATATGTACAGTATTTAATAATCACTTTCTGAATATAGCAGGTGAACTAAATAGAAACCTAGTCCCAACAGGGAATCACATATGCCCGCATCTCGTGGTCGTGCGGTAGCGTTCTCGCTTCCCACGCCCGGGTTCCCGGGTTCGATTCCCGGCGGGGTCAGGGATTTTCTCTGCCTCGTGATGGCTGGGTGTTGTGTGATGTCCTTAGGTTAGCTAGGTTTAAGTAGTTCTAAGTTCTAGGGGACTGATGACCATAGAAGTTAAGTCACATAGTGCTCAGAGCCATTTGAACCATTTTTTTGAATCACATAGCGGTCTTAGAAAAAAGTGTTCCGAGACTGTTACCTGAAATGCTCCTCCATGATACTGACAAGAGGGAGATTGAGTTAATAATTAAATCACTAAAGACCAAGAACTCTCATGGATATGACGGGGTATCTAGCAGAATACTGAAGTATTGTTCCATGTATGTTAGCCCAGTACTTAGCCATATCTGTAACTTTTCCTTTAGGAGTGGTCGGTTTCCTGACCGATTAAAGTACTCGGTAGTGAAGCCACTTTATAAAAAGGGAGACAGGGATAATGTTGATAATTATAGACCTATTTCTATGCCATCGGTGTTTGCTAAAGTTATCGAGAGGGTTGTATATACAAGGTTACTGCAGCATTTAAATTCACATAATTTGCTGTCAAATGTACAGTTTGGTTTTAGAAATGGCTTAACAACTGAAAATGCTATAGTCTCTTTTCTCTGTGAGGTTTTGGACGGATTAAATAAAAGGTTTCGAACGTTAGGTGTTTTCTTTGATTTAACGAAGGCTTTTGACTGTGTTGACCACAAAATATTACTGCAGAAGTTGGAACATTATGGAGTAAGGGGAGTAGGTTACAACTGGTTCGCCTCTTACTTTAAGAACAGAAAGCAGAAGGTAATTCTCCGCAATATTGAGAGTGGTAATGATGTTCAGTCCCAATGGGGCACTGTTAAATGGGGCGTTCCCCAAGGATCGGTGCTGGGGCCACTGCTGTTTCTTATTTATATAAATGATATGCCTTCTAGTATTACAGGTGATTCAAAAATATTTCTGTTTGCTGATGACACCAGCTTGGTAGTGAAGGATCTTGTGTGTAGTATTGAAACATTATCAAATAATGTAGTTCATGAAACAAGTTCCTGGCTTGTGGAAAATAATTTGATGCTAAATCACAGTAAGACTCAGTTTTTACAGTTTCTAACTCACAATTCAACAAGAACTGATATTTTAATCAGACAGAATGGCCATGTTATAAGCGAGACGGAACAGTTCAAGTTCCTAGGCGTACAGATAGATAGTAAGCTGTTGTGGAAAGCCCATGTTCAGGATCTTGTTCAGAAACTAAATGCCGCTTTATTTACCATTAGAACAGTATCTGAAATAAGTGACATTTCAACACGAAAAGTAGTCTACTTCGCATATTTTCATACGCTTATGTCATATGGTATTATTTTTGGGGTAATTCTTCTGATTCATAAAGGGTATTTTTGGCTCAAAAACGGGCTGTTCGAGCTATGTGTGGTGTAAGTTCGAAAACCTCTTGTCGACCCCTATTCAATAGCCTGGGAATTTTGACATTGCCCTCACAGTATATATTTTCTTTAATGTCGTTTGTTGTTAGCAATATTAGCTTATTCCCAAGAGTTAGCAGCTTTCACTCAGTTAATACTAGGCAGAAATTAAATCTGCATGTGGAATGCACTTCCTTGACTCTTGTACAGAAAGGAGTCCAGTATTCTGCTGCATCCATTTTCAATAAGCTACCACAAGAACTCAAAAATCTAAGCAGTTGCCCAAACGCTTTTAAGTCTAAACTGAAGAGTTTCCTCATGTCTCACTCCTTCTATTCTGTCGAGGAGCTCCTGGAAGAGCTAAAAAATTAAGGAAATTCCAGTGTTACATTCTTGATTTTCTTTATTTAAACTAACGACGTGTCAGCTGAATATGTTTCTTATATTTCATTTTATCTGTTTCTACAATCGTGTTATAATTTCATGTATTGACTCGTTCCATGACCATGGAGACTTCTCCTTAATGTGGTCCCACGGAACAATAAATAAATAAATAAATAAAATAAAATGTTGAACATACCTACGTTCTGTATTTTAATTTGAAAAACCTACCTGTTACCAACTGTTCGTCTAAAATTGTGAACCATATGTTTGTGACTATTACAGCGCCATCTATCACAAAGCGAAAAAAGTGGTCCAACTAAAACATTCATATTTCTTTACGTACTACGCGAATATGTAATAAAAAATGGGGGTTCCTACACTCCTGGAAATGGAAAAAAGAACACATTGACACCGGTGTGTCAGACCCACCATACTTGCTCCGGACACTGCGAGAGGGCTGTACAAGCAATGATCACACGCACGGCACAGCGGACACACCAGGAACCCCGGTGTTGGCCGTCAAATGGCGCTAGCTGCGCAGCATTTGTGCACCGCCGCCGTCAGTGTCAGCCAGTTTGCCGTGGCATACGGAGCTCCATCGCAGTCTTTAACACTGGTAGCATGCCGCGACAGCATGGACGTGAACCGTATGTGCAGTTGACGGACTTTGAGCGAGGGCGTATAGTGGGCATGCGGGAGGCCGGGTGGACGTACCGCCGAATTGCTCAACACGTGGGGCGTGAGGTCTCCACAGTACATCGATGTTGTCGCCAGTGGTCGGCGGAAGGTGCACGTGCCCGTCGACCTGGGACCGGACCGCAGCGACGCACGGATGCACGCCAAGACCGTAGGATCCTACGCAGTGCCGTAGGGGACCGCACCGCCACTTCCCAGCAAATTAGGGACACTGTTGCTCCTGGGGTATCGGTGAGGACCATTCGCAACTGTCTCCATGAAGCTGGGCTACGGTCCCGCACACCGTTAGGCCGTCTTCCGCTCACGCCCCAACATCGTGCAGCCCGCCTCCAGTGGTGTCGCGACAGGCGTGAATGGAGGGGCGAATGGAGACGTGTCGTCTTCAGCGATGAGAGTCGCTTCTGCCTTGGTGCCAATGATGGTCGTATGCGTGTTTGGCGCCGTGCAGGTGAGCGCCACAATCAGGACTGCATACGACCGAGGCACACAGGGCCAACACCCGGCATCATGGTGTGGGGAGCGATCTCCTACACTGGCCGTACACCACTGGTGATCGTCGAGGGGACACTGAATAGTGCACGGTACATCCAAACCGTCATCTACCATTCCTAGACCGGCAAGGGAACTTGCTGTTCCAACAGGACAATGCACGTCCGCATGTATCCTGTGCCACCCAACGTGCTCTAGAAGGTGTAAGTCAACTACCCTGGCCAGCAAGATCTCCGGATCTGTCCCCCATTGAGCATGTTTGGGACTGGATGAAGCGTCGTCTCACGCGGTCTGCACGTCCAGCACGAACGCTGGTCCAACTGATGCGCCAGGTGGAAATGGCATGGCAAGCCGTTCTACAGGACTACATCCAGCATCTCTACGATCGTCTCCATGGGAGAATAGCACCCTACATTGCTGCGAAAGGTGGATATACACTGTACTAGTGCCGACATTGTGCATGCTCTGTTGCCTGTGTCTATGTGCCTGTGGTTCTGTCAGTGTGATCATGTGATGTATCTGACCCCAGGAATGTGTCAATAAAGTTTCCCCTTCCTGGGACAATGAATTCACGGTGTTCTTATTTCAATTTCCAGGAGTGTATTTTGTAAAAACGCGGTTGATATTCGTTTGACCTATGGCAGCGCCATCTAGCGGGCCAACCATCCGTCGTGTCAGGTCCCATCCAAACATTCTGCAATGCATTCAAATGGCAGCATCCACATTGGCTGTCCTGTTCCATCATATCATGTCACGGCACCATCAAGGTTTCTTGGGAAGAAAGTTTTGATGGTTGATGTCATCCGTCCATTGTTGATCGTGTGACCCCAAGCTCATTTCCTCCTCATACATGACCATGCGCCGATCTCCATATTTCGTTTCGTCTCTGTTTTTGTTGTTGATTTCTGTTATTTAACGTTCCTTAGTGGAAAGAATCAGACTGATTGGTAGGTGGAATTTATTTTAATGTTATCACGAATTTGTAGTATTTCAGAAGGAAATGGACTGAAACCTTCAAACCCTGCCAGTTGTTTGTTGAAATATGTGTTTCTGGCACGCTTGTTTATTGTTGAGTGTGTGAAACAGTTTTACAAGCATCAGTTGCCAACCTTTATGTGGTTTCACTAGCTGGCCCCAACACAAACAAGGCACTTAAACTATGGAAAGCGAAATACAAGATGTAATGAAAACCTTTAAATCTTGAAGGGAAATATATTGAGAGAAATATAACTATTGCACAAAAGTTTGCAGTGAACAAGCAACTGAACTTAACCTTAAACAAACCTATGGCAGCGCGTAACTTTGTGTTCCTTTTAGTAATTGTGGGTGCAGTTTAAGGCAACAAATGAAAAACCCGATGCTTCGACTTTCTAAAATATGAAATGCAGATTCCTCTTTCTTGAGCTACCGCGTTATGTACATGTACTTCGAACGTAAAAGTAGTTGAAAATAATCTTGCAAAGATCTCAGTTCCAGCGAAAGAAACAGTTGAGGAAAGTCATTCCAGTTGGGGTCACGTGATCTGAATTGACTTGACAGGCCCTGACGTGACGAACAATGTGAATACACCTTGACGTGACGGTGCCATGACGTGATGGTGCCGTGATGGCCTTAATGGAATTGGCACGTGTGGAATTTGGACAGGTCCAGCATGCACATCACCACCCAGTCAGGTTTCATGAACTCTACTTCAGTGTTCAACATCTCCACAGCAACTATTGGGGTAAGTGAGGTCTGCCTCCACAACATACCCTACATCATAATCAGCCGCCACGCTACATATAGTCTCACCTAATCCCCTGCATTCGGATTCAGATAGCTACTGAAGCTCTCCAATCGGCAGCGATTGCTGCATGGCATACCTCCACAAGTTACTCACATGTACACTACTGACCATTAAAATTGCTACACCACGAAGATGACGTGCTACAAACGCGAAATTTAACCGACTTGAAGATGATGGAAAAGATTAGCTTTTCAGAGCATTCACACAAGGTTGGCGTAGGTGGCGACACCTACAGCGTGCTGACATGAGGAAAGTTTCCAACCGATTTCTCATACACAAACAGCAGTTGACCGGCATTGCCTGGTGAAACGTTGTTGTGATACCTCGTGTAAGGAGGAGAAATGCGTACCATCACGTTTACGACTTTGATAAAGGTCGGATTGTAGCCTATCGCGATTGCGGTTTATCGTATCGTGACATTGCTGCTCGCGTTGGTCGAGATTCAATGACTGTTAGCATAATATGGAATCGGTGGGTTCAGGAGGGTAATACGGAACGCCGTGCCGGACCACAACGGCCTCGTATCACTAGCAGTCGAGATGACAGGCATGTTATCCGCATGGCTGTAACCGATCGTGCAGCCACGTCTCGATCGCTGAGTCAACAGATGGGGACGTTTGCAAGACAACAACCATCTGCACGAACAGTTTGACGACGTTTACAGCAGCATGGACTATCAGCTCGGAGACCACGGCTGCGGTTACCCTTGAGGCTGCATCACAGACAGGAGCGCCTGCGGTGGTGTATTCAACGACTAACCTGGGTGCACGAATGGCAAAATGTCATTTTTTCGGATGAATCCAGGTTCTGTTTACAGCATCATGATGGTCGCATCCGTGTTTGGCGACATCGCGGTGAACGCACATTGGGAGCAGGTATTCGTCATCGGCATACTGGCGTATCACCTGGCGTGATGGTATGGGGTGCCATTGGTTACACGTCTCGGTCACCTCTTGTTCGCATTGACGGCACTTTGAACAGTGGACGTTACATTCCAGATGTGTTAACGACCCGTGGCTCTATCCTTCGTTCGATCCCTGCGAAACCCTACATTTCAGCAGGATAATGCACGACCGCATGTTGCAGGTCCTGTGCGGGCCTTTCTGGATACAGAAAATGTTCGACTGCTGCTCTGACCAGCACATTCTCCAGATCTCTCACCAACTGAAAACGTCTGGTCAATGGTGGCCGAGCAACTGGTTCGTCACAATACGCCAGTCACTACTCTTGATGAACTGTGGTATCGTGTTGAAGCTGCAATGTCCGTTGTACCTGTACACGCCATCCAAGCTCTGTTTGACTGAATGCCCAGGCGTACCAAGGCCGTTATTACGGCGAGAGGTGGTTGTTCTGGATACTGATTTCTCAGGATCTATGCACCCAAATTGCGCGAAAATGTAATCACATGTCAGTTCTAGTATAATATATTTGTTCAATGAATACCCGTTTATCATCTGCATTTCTTCTTGGTATAGCAATTTTCATGGCCAGTAGTGTAGATACATAATGTAGCTCGATCAGGGGATGTGTTAACCTTTCATCCACACGTGGGTTATTTGCCTTGGGATGTCTATTCATACATTGGCAAAGTCCCCCACTGACCTCTTGCTGAAAGAAAAGAAGCATATCAGCATCAGTCAAGAGCGTGATGATGAGTTTTGTTTCCTTGAGTGTGGTGTCCCGAGACAATCCCAGTGCTGTGTAATAGAAGTCAGGGTCCAGAGAATATGTGGTCATGCATACACTCCAGAATTTATCGAAAACATCTGTGTCCATATAAAGTCTTGCATACTCTCCCAAATTTGGGGTGTTAAACTCTTGCCAAAAATTCACAGTATGCTCATACTCTGCATCCGATACAGCATCACCTGTAATGTTACTTGAGAACACAGCTTTGTCTGGTAGTCTGGTTTCATTGAGTTTGCCCATACAATCCAGGTAACTTGTACAGGAATACCTCCTTCTTTGTAACAAGCTGAAACTTTGCGTCATTGGGATATGCAACACAGGTGATGTGCATATCCTCCTGAAGCAGTGTTTCAACGAGTTTATGGAGTGGTGCCCCGATAAAGAATAGGGAGTCCATGATGCAGAGCGTAATTCTTTACATCATTCATTTGGCGAATGAGATGTATTTCTTGACATTGTTGGGCGGGGCACCGACCTGATCATTCTTTGAACCGAATTTCTTGAGATTGTAGAAAAAGTCAGGTATGTGTCATGGTAATTGATACGTCAGATTTATGTGTTATGAGCAGCACCACGGATTTTCCCCATTAGATGACAATGGTCTCTACGAGGAGTTCTCTCTTTCCAATCTAACAGCTGCCCACAGATATGACAGTCGAAAGCCTCCATGTACAAAACCTCGTTATATTTTGACTTGGTCATGGAAATGTTGCTGCTAAAGCTTTTCAACCACCCATGAACGTTTCTAAAGCTCAATTAGCAGCCAAATCGCAGGATTATCCCTGACATATGATTTTTAATGGCTGAGGCATACATACGACCTGCTACGCTGTCGTATACGGTAAGTGTTTTTCTGTGAAAGTTGTATGTGAGGCTGTAGGGTGGCCTTCACAGCGAGTCATAGAAACGCGGAGGCATTCGAAATCAGCGTTAAATACAAAGAGGCATAACTCCTGGTGGTGGGTATTCTTAAATTTCAAGAATTTGTTTTCCTCGATAGGCATTATAACACATAACGGTTTCGTGGTAGAACAAACAACTTGGTGTTTTGTTAAAAACTCGCTTGTGGGAAAGGCTTTGAGATACCTTAAGCAAATATACTTCTTACATATGTGTTTACTCATTTGAGAAGAGAGGAGGTGGTACATGTCCTTGATCCAGCGGTAATGACAATTGTCTTTTTCCTTATTTTCCTCATCTGAGAATAATAGCTTGTTCACATGCATCTTACACTGACCTGCAAATTTCGAGAAATGGACGAGCCCAATAACTCTGTTCAAAACTTTAGCATCATCTGAATTGCACTTATCCAGAGTATAAACATGAACTGATATGTATTCTGTGCCTCAAATTTAGGTATGTCCTGGGTTTAAACGGGAATTCGATGCCGTCAAAGTTATAAAACCTGTGGTGTCACCGCCAGACACCACACTTGCTAGGTGGTAGCCTTTAAATCGGCCGCGGGCCGGTAGTATACGTCGGACCCGCGTGTCGCCACTATCAGTGATTGCAGACCGAGCGCCGCCACACGGCATGTCAAGAGAGACTTCCTAGCACTCGCCCCAGTTGTACAGCCGACTTTGCTAGCGATGGTTCACTGACAAATTACGCTCTCATTTGCCGAGACGATAGTTAGCATAGCCTTCAGCTACGTCATTTGCTACGACCTAGCAAGGCGCCATTATCATTTGCTATTTATCTTGTGATGCATGTACCGTCAGACCGATGTTCACCAATTATGGATTAAAGTTAAGTATTCCAGAAGCTACGTACCTTTTTTGCTAGTCTAAATACCTTGGCCTTGTTCCAGACCTCACGCCCGCCTGCGTGAGCTTAAACGCGTGCCTTTCGGCTTCCTCTCATTGTGGGTTGGCGCTCTGGCCAGTCCGCAACAAAACCCACAAATGTCAATACCTTCGCCATATCGTGATGTGGGCTCCAGATGAAACAAGTAATTTCTTTTACAAATCAGGATTGTCCACATAAAGCAATACTGGCTTCTATACCACCAGGAAGCTTGATGTAGCTAGACCTCCATTGAATGGATCATGGACGTGCATATGGATATACTTCAGCCTCTAACTTCCATCTCAGAAAACTTGATCACATAGCACTCAAAGTCAAATCTTCAAATTGCATAGTAATTGAGGTGCTCCACGATACCACTCCATTTCACCCCCCAAATGCAGGCAATGCTGGGCTCCTCTGCAGCAGCGATTGTTTGGGGGAATGTGCGAGCTCGCAACACAGCACTGTACTGCAATTAATGGAGAGGTACTGTGGATGATTAATAAGATGAATGAGCTCTTTCTCCAGCAGCGGAAGGCATGCGTTCAGATAACCTACTGAGTCTTTGTAGCCCCCTGCTGGGTTCTCAATTCAAAAGAATGAGATTTAGTTATCAAAAATGTCCTCAATCACCATGTAGTTTAGCCAGCCAGAGTGGCCAAGTGGTTCTAGGCGCTACAGTCTGGAACCGTGCAAACGCTATGGTCGCAGGTTCGAATCCTGCCTCGGGCATGGATGTGTGTGATGTCCTTAGGTTAGTTAGGTTTAAGTAGTTCTAAGTTCTAGGGGACCGATGACCTCAGAAGTTAAGTCCCATAGTGCTCAGAGCCATTTGAACCATTTTGAACCATGTAGTTTAGCTCTGGCATGACATTATTAGCCTGGTGCTGATTACTATTAGGACATTAGGACAGGAGAGGGAGCTGCTGCCAACCACAGTAACACTACAGCTAGATGCTGATTGTGCAGGAATTTACCGACAGTTCTCGTTGCTCCAGTTGGAGCAACTGGGCTAGGACATTGCGGGCTGATGAGATGTACCAGCAGCAGCACCTACCCCCTTTCTAGATGGTTGTAGTGGTGAAGCGAGTCAGGGATGTGGGGTGTCTGCATCAGGCCAATGGGAGCAGCCAGGCTGTGGTGGGACCAGTCAGTGAGATTGTTGTTGTTGGGGTGGTGTCCCAGCAGCTAGTGTAATGTCTTTCATGGTATGATGGTGGTGGCAGGGGTGTAGGGCTGCTGTAGCAGGGGCTGTGGCAGCGGAGGTGGAGGCTGTGGCAGTGGAGGCACTGGCAGTGGCTCATGCAGCTGCAAAACTCGTCCTGCAGGGAGAGGCATGCTGGACGGGACTGCATTTTGTTGGCATTATCAGCTGCCATTGCATCCACGCCATGGTAAGCTCTGGACGGTGTAGATATGAAGAGAGACAGAGAGAGAGAAAGAGAACCAATAAGTAAGTATACTCGCATGCTGCTACAAATAAAGGACTTACATGGCAGTTGCGATAGGTTTATCAGGGATGATGTAACACACACCCCTTATCTCCTCGAAATCACCTACAACAGCAATAATATATATATATATATATATATATATATATATATATATATATATATATATATGTGTGTGTGTGTGTGTGTGTGTGTGTGTGTGTGTGTGTGTGTGTGTGTGGTTGTGGGTGTGTGGCGTGGAAAATACAGTTACCAAAATCTCCCTGCCTTCATGATGAAACTATATCCCTGAGGCCATTGGGGACCATGTCCACCTACTTCAGCATCAGCAATTGGGTTTCATGGAACTGCAGCTCCCACCTCATTTCCTGCACCCACTCCAACACCTCACTGTCATGCACCCACTGGTCTAACTCTCCTTCTGAAGGTGTAACAACAACGACAACAACATCAGGACGAATTGTAAACATTTTTTACTAAATGAGAATACGCTACGAATTCCGATTTGATAAACACACATTTTCTTACATGGCAGTTGCGATAGGTTTATCAGGGATGATGTAACACACACCCCTGATCTCCACAAAATCACCTACAAGAGCAATAACATATCGATTTAAAGACGTATGGACCAGGGACGCAAATACACGAAATAAAACACCACGAAAAAAGTTTTTATCGAGAATATGTACTTACATGGAGGAATTTCCGCTGGAGATAGCTCAGACTCTTTGACCTGCTTGCCTAAAAGCTCAAGCAACCCGTCAATATCATCGAGATCATGTACTGTAACATGAAAAAAAGATTGTAAACAGCTTCTAACGTAAATACACGCTACGAAATTTGAACACCAAATGATGTATTTCCACGGCTGATTTTCTGGTAGAATCGCAGCTGGAGGCTGTTCCACGACCTGAGGGGGCTGCATACCTCCTTCAAGCGACCCTCTTTCAGCCTCCAGCTCCCGCATTAAATCCTCATCACTGAAAAGTAGGAAGAGTAGCCAGCTTCCGATCTACAAGTGAAACAGCTGCTTAGGAAGTTGTACACAGATGCGTGGTAAGAAGGTTTAGGACAGCAAACGATCATCGAAGACTACAAAGAGTAGCCTTCTACCTACCTACGAGTGAAATAGCTGCTGAGGAACTTGTACACAGATACATAGTAAGAAGGGGCAGGACAACAAACTGTCACTGAAGTGTGACACACACACACACACACACACACACACACATATATATATATATATATATATATATATATATATATATATATATATATATATATATGGTAAGAAGAGATAGGACAGCAGACTATTAATGAAGCGTAAGAAGAGTAGCCTCCTACCAATCTACAAGTGAAATAGCTGCTGAGAAACTTGTGAACAAACACACACATATATATATATATATATATATATATATATATATATATATATATATATATATATAGCAAGAACAGATAGGACAACAAACTATCAATAAAGTGTAGCAAGAGTATGTCGATCTACAACTGTATAGCTGCTGAGGAAGTTGTACACAGATACGTGGTAAAGTTGTAGGACAGCAAACTATCAACGAGGTGTAGGAAAAGTATCCCCCCACCGATCTGCAAGTGTATATCTGCTGGCTGAAGAACTTGTAGACAGACACACAGATGCACGGTTTTAACGAAATCTGAACTGTTGAAGACAAAAATATGTACTTACATGGAGAGTCATCTTCATCCAGTCTTATGTGCTTGCCACTGGCGCTGCCAGTGGGTGAGGAACACTTCATGGCAGTCACAGAGAGGCAAACAATCATAGCTGTGGACTAAGGCAGAATGAAGATGACTGTAGGAGGGGTATGGTTTGTATAACATCAAGCTCCTCCCCCTATTTTGGCGGCAGCCAGTAGGATTGCAGGAACACTGACCAGCAAGTTGGTAAAAGTCTGACAGTCTACTTGTCTCAACACGTTAGGCTGACAGCCTTTATCCTGCCGATGTGCAGGAGTTACCATTGTCTTTGTCAGGCATAGACCTGCCATCTTCTAATGGGTGGTCTTCTTATTAGAAGGAGTTGGTACATCACTAGCGAGATAAATTGCCATGTTTCAGACAAAACTGCAAGTTCCCACTGAGGAAATAACTGTCTGCTTCCTCTCCTGTGGTGGTCCAGACCCATTTGTGAGTGGGGAAACATCTCCTTCCTGGAAGGAGTCGGTATTGCCTTTGACAAAGCTACAGGTCTCAGTTTCCTGGTATACTCGAAAACATACCCTGGGATATCGCTCGTGAGTCGTGTGTTATTAAGGTGCCCCAGTTAATCTGGGATATATTCTTGTTTCCTACTAAGAGAACAGATAAAATCCAGATAGTTCGTTAACAGATACGAGGCATTCGTTGGATAATTAGTTACAAGCAGTCATACGCGGCAGTGAAAGCGAGGGACGCAACACACACACACACACATGCCCGAGTCAGCACAATATGGGCCATCCTGGCCACAAACAGGTAGCGAGACAAAGGCTTGAACAGGTACTGCATTACGGCTGCAGTGGACCGATGCAATAGCCCTGCACTAGTTCGGGTAGTGGCCGTGGGAGCCCACCACAGGCGGTGGCATGCCAGACGGCACAGTGTCATCAGATGAATGACAGATGTCATGGCAGCAGGAGCGGTGGTGCATCATTTATTTAGATTTGCAGGCAGCAGCTGTTTCGTGTATTGCTTTAGAGGGATGTTACTAACATTATTTAACCTCTGTTTCTTTTCGTGATACTACAATTTAAAAGCAGTGTGTAGCTGGAGTTAGCCCAAACAGATACTAATCTAATGGTACGGACTGGATCGTGGTTTAAGTATGTCGTGTTTAGTGCTTCGCAATACATCGCAGCGGACTCTGGCTTGCAGTGATATTTGCTGGTGTCTATTCTGTCACACAGTAGATGCTTCCTCCTCTGCCTCGTTCTGAATGTAGCAGAGAGAACCAAACTGGAATTCTATTGTGCTTTAAAAACCCAATAGCGACGTCAGATTCCCGATTGTTAGCGATCTCTGACATCTAGCTATGACCACTTATTACTATGGACTGGATCGCAGTTTAAGCGTGTCGTGTTTAGTGCTTCTCAATACATCACAGTGGTATACACTATATGATCAAAAGTATCCGGAAACCTGGCTGAAAATGACTTACAAGTTCGTGGCGCCCTTCATCGGTAATGCTGAAACTCAGTATGATGTTGGCCCACCCTTAGCCTTGATGACAGCTTCCACTCTCGCAGGCATACGTTCAATCAGGTGCTGGAAGGTTTCCTGGGAAATGGCAGCCCATTCGTCACGGAGTGCTGCACTGAGGAGAGGTATCGCTATCGGTCGGTGAGGACTGGTATGAAGTCAGCGTTCCAAAACATTCCAAACGTGGTTTATAGGATTCAGGTCATGGCTCTGTGCAGGCAAGTCCATTACGGAATGTTATTGTCGTGTAACCACTCCGCCACAGGCCCTGCATTATGAACAGGCGCTCGATCGTGTTTCGCCATCCCCGAATTGCTCTTTAACAGTGGGAAGCAAGAAGGTGTTTAAAACATCAATGTAGGCCAGTGCTGCGATAGTGCCACGCAAAACAACAAGGGCTGCAAGCCCCGTCCATGAAAAACACGACCACACCATAACACCACCGCCTCCGAATTTTACTGTTGGTACTACACACGCTGCCAGATGACGTTCACCAGGCATTCGCTATACCCACACCCTGCCATCGGATCGCCACATGTGTACCGTGATTCGTCACCCCATAAAACGTTTTTCCAGTGTTCAATCGTCCAATGTTAACACTACTTACACCAAGCGAGGCGAAGTTTGTCATTTACTGGCGTGATGTGTGGCTTATGAGCATCTGCTCGACCATGAAATCCGAGTTTTGTCACTTCCCGCCTGTCATAGTACTTTCAGTGGACCCTGATGCAGTTTGGAATTCCTGTGTGATGGTCTGGATAGATGTCTACCTATTCACATTATGATGCTCTTGAATTGTCGGTGGTCTCTGTTAGTCAACAGACGAGGTCGGACTGTATGCTTTTGTGCTGTACGTGTTCCTTCATGGTTCCACTTGTAAGTAGGCTGTTTAGGTTTTTTTATTGGTAACGCCACCTCTGTATGAAAATCACTGGCTGTGCTGTGTGCAGTCTGTGGCTGCTTTGCATTGTTGTAATACTCGCCATTGTAGTGTTAGGCAGCTGGCTGTGAACAGCGCGTAGCGTTGCGCAGTTGGAGGTGAGCCGCCAGCAGTGGTGGATGTGGAGAGAGAGATGGCGGAGTTTTGAAATTTGTCATGAACTGCTATATTTATATATGATGATATCAAGGTAAATACATTGTTTGTTCTCTATTAATATCTTTCATTTGCTAACTATCCCTATCAGTAGTTAGTGCCTTCCATAGTTTGAATCTTTTATTTAGCTGGCAGTAGTGGCGCTCGCTGTATTGCAGTAGCTTGAGCAGCGAAGATTTTTTTGAGGTAAGTGATTTGTGAAAGGTATAGTTTAATGTTAGTCAGGGCCATTCTTTTGTAGGGAATTTTGAAAGTCAGATTGCGTTGCGCTAAAAATATTGTGTGTCAGGTTAAGCACAGTCTTTTATAATTGTCCAAAGGGGACGTTTCATATGTCGACCCTTAGCCGAGGATACCTCACTGGAATCTTCTGATTTTTTTTCTTGTAGTTTGTGTAATTAGGTAGCTATTGTTTATTGCTAGCGCGTAATCATAGAGAGAATTTCCCTTGTAGTTGTAGTTTTTCATTGTTGTACAGTAAAACAGTTCTGACATGCATGTAGATTTGCACCAAGTATTTCGCAGCTGCGCTGGCAATTAAGTAGACATTATTTCCATTGCTATGTTATTTTATTTTGCTCTTCAAATTGTGCTTTTCTGTGTTATCGTGTGAAATATTGTGACAATTATGGCGTGTGAAAAACGTAATACTAGGCTCCAAAGTAAACTGAGAAATGACAGTGAAGACGAAAGCAGTGTGTTAGCGCCGCAGAGTAATGAATTAACTAATGTTCAAAGTAGTAATTTGGTAATTGCGCATAGGGAAATGGAGCGGGTGGCAAACAATCGTGTAGACAGTGAAACAGGTAGTGAACAGGGAAGCGTTATCGATCGATTGGTCGGCAACAGCTCGCCTCAGGAATCGGGAATGACAGAACACAATATTGCAAATACTGCAGACTCAGGTTTTGGGTTCTCACCGTTTTCTCAAATGAGTCAAGACACATTTTCCGCTTGTCAAAATGTGTATGTTGCCGGTGCAACTTCACTGCCGAAAAGCACTGAGGAACATGTTTCAGACACCAGTGCATTGTTATTACAATTAATGCAACAAATGGGACAAAAGCTTGAAAAGTTAGACACAATGGAACAACACCAGAGACAAACACAGCAACAGTTAGACACAGTGGAACAAAATCTTAAAAAGTTAGACACAATGGAACAAAATCAGAGACAAACACAGCAACAGTTAGACACACTGGAACAAAATCAGAGACAAACACAGCAACAGCTTCAAAAGTTAGACTCATTGGAACAAACTCTTGAACAAACGCGTGAAGATTTAACTACTGAGTTACATAACATTGAATCGAAATGTCAAAAAGTCTGTAATGACGTAAAAACTCAAATTTGTGAGCATTTTCAACCTATTTTTTCGCGGCATGAAAAGGCATTACAGAATCACGAAGCAGCCATAAAAGAACTGCAAATTATTGTTCATGAAAATCATGAGACCTTGCAAGCTAAATTTGACTCAGTTGCATCTACCGATTCGGTTACGCAACTTGCAAAAACTCAGGAAAACTTGAAGGACACAGTAGATTCGATTTCAACACAAATGGACACTCTGAAACTTGGTTCAGAAAAACACATTGAGGAAATGTGTTCACTATCGGAGAAAGTAGCCGAACTTTCGGATCAGTTCACTAACTTATCTACGAAGGTAGATGATAATCTGAACGACACAAAACCGGTAGTCTTTAATGACACAGAAGAGTGCGAACAAATTAGGAAATTCAAACAAAATCAGAATCAAATTAATACGCAACACCAAAGAGAAATCCGGGAAGTACAAGATCAGCTGACTCAGGTAATACAAGAATTACATATTTCAGAGGCCACTCGCGCTCCAATATGGGAAGAGGGACTTAGAAATACGGAACAACCACAAAATAATAACACAGGACACTTCGGAAGTTATGAAAGAAATTGGCAAGGTGCACCGAATTTTGAAATGGAACCGCCGAAACGACGTAACAATGACCGATATGCGACTCGCCGACATGATGACTTTGACTATAAGCTGTTCATTACTACACGTAAATTCAAAACATTTAAGAATTCTGGCAACGACATTCATCCACAAGCATGGCTCCATCAATTCTCTCATTGTTTTCCTCCCAACTGGTCATTAGAGCACAGATTAGAATTTATGTGTGGCTACTTAGAGAATGAACCAGCTGTAAGAATGCGATCGGTAATTCACGATTGCCACAGTGAAGGAGAGTTTTACCATGCCTTCCTCTCATCATATTGGTCTCAAGCTACACAAGACCGTGTAAAACATAGCATTATGATGATGAAACACTTTGAACAATCTGAATTTTCCAGTCTTGTCAAATATTTTGAAGACATGTTGCATAAGAATCAATATCTTTCAAACCCATACAGCCCCTCAGAACTCATCCGCATTTGCTTACTCAAATTGCCTGAACATTTACGACATATTATTTTAGCAGGACGTTGCAAAGACGACATTGAAGCATTTCAAGGACTCTTACAAGAACTGGAAATTGACACTGACAATCGCGGAACGCAGGAGCACAACAATTACAGATCACATCCGTCGCAATTCCGCGATGAAAGAAATAATAAGTGGGCACGACAAGGCTATTCTTACAACGCAAATCGTAACCAAAACAGACACCACCCATATGACAACCACTGGCAGAGTAATAATAGTTACAGAGAAGGATCGCATTTCCGTAGTAATGAATATGACAGAGACAATCATAGAAATAGACAATATGACAACCAGAACTATTATTATCAAGGGAGACAGAATAACTTCAGATGCAACAGTTCAGCGCGCAGTTACGACTCAGGGAGAAATTCTCCACCACATGACCGACAAACAAGAAACTATGTAAACTACCGACAAAACGACAGACGTGAATTTCATCAGAACTGGCGGGATTCTAACAGAGCTGGGCCCTCTCGGCAAGGCGAATTTGTAGAAGTTAGGTCTCCTAATCACAATAACAACGCGCGCCAACAAAGAGACAGACAATGACTCGCGCCGCAGGCACCCACGTGCGCTGGCTCAGAGAAAAATAACATAGACGCTAACCTTGAGAAAAATTCCAGTATTCTTTACTGACGTATACTGCATGATAATTGCGTTCAAGCTGAAATTCTGAGTACTTTGAAGAGTAAAAGATTGTACCACATTTCACTTGTAAAACCGTTTATTGAAAGATAATCTGCCTTTTAACTTTGTCTTTCCCACAAAATTTTTCACTTCACATTTCTAGTATGCTTTGCCAGACTTAGAATCTGTTAACATGCAACAATGTTTGAAGTTAAATATCCAGTCAAGAACCAAGAGAACTTATTTAAACAGAAATTACGAATGCATTGTTATAGTGAACAGACTACACAGTGTTGCATTTGTACATTCTTGCTTGTTAGTTGCACGACTACGTAATGACTATCAGGCTTACATACTTAGGACACATACTGGTACTGCTAATAAGATTTTAATGCAACATTTTGGTTTACTTGAAAATACATTCTGGGTTTAAAGTACTTTCTGTGAGATACCAAAGGACACAGTGGTTAGTTTATGTGACAGCTACACGATTTTATCACGACGCTACTAATGAGTGACAATTTACAATGTTGCTTTTGCAGTGTTTCTGTTTTATATCTGCACAGTTTTCTGTTTTATTCTGGAAAGTAAAACAGGTTTTAGTAGTAACTTTTGTGGTATAGCTACAATGAGACAGCCTTTTCGTAGCACAACAATACGTTACAGCACAGTACTTTCCTCATCACGGCAATAAGCGTAATAACTAAGACATTTATACGCAAAGCATTTCACTTTTGTTTATCATGAGGTAAGTACATTGACTTCTGCAGAACTTAGCTTTCGGAGGACGATAAGTACGACACTTCCACAGAATTATCTTACAGCAAGACACACATTTAGCGCTACAGGACACGCATTTGAGTGATTAATTTTGTACTTTAAACATTTATTTTTAAAGATATTTGAAGTACAATGATACAAAGGTTTTCAGTGATACATTTCATTCCATTGGTGTAATCTGTAACACCTGAGGGTATAATTACATTAATCCTCAGGGGGGTACACGCTTACTTTGTGTACCATGTGTGTGGCAACCACAAGGAACCCTAGCTAATATGGTATTTGCTTATACAACTTTACACATCGGTACCATATTTCTCTAAAACATAGATTACACAGCGATCTGATCATTTAACTGAGAGATAAACATGTTTTTTACTACGTCAGTGACACATGTTTACGTAATTACACTGTTGGATAACTTCACACTTACGAAATTGTATTTTGTCTGTACTGTGTGAACTCTTCATATTTTTTTCGGAATCATTGTGATACTATGAGAGCTTTGAATGATGTATTTTGTATGGATTCATGATTTTTAAAGTACGTTTGAGGCAGATGACACTTTTGACATGAGCAGAGAATTTTTTTAATTATTGGAGGAAGCTACGACGATTTTGAGATTTGACTGAGGTGTTATGATGTTATTTTTACGACGACGATGTGTATTATGCTGCTGAGGTATGTTTACGATTAATAGGCTGAGGCTATATGAGTTATTTGATTATGCTTCATATTTATAATGACGAAATATTGACGAGTGTCGATGGATACGTATATGTGTGATAAGGTAAGGAGTAATGAATAGTGGGTAGGGACTCTTGACTTGTGAAAAAGGATGTTGGAAACCAAGAATCGTACTTTAAGAGTTATGAAATGTGTGTAAATCCGTGAATGTATCACAATGCCGGCGAAAATTTTTTGGACAACATTATATTCATAGGATTTTCTTTCTACAGATTTGCAACGCTAATTCTTGACCTGTGAAATATTTTTATGTGAGACTGTCACTGTAGCGGAAACTGGTGTCGTAAATATTTCTGTAAGAAAGTTAAGTGACCACCAGCACGTAATGCGTCGTGGGCACGCAGCTGTGTCAAACACCTGGAGAACAAGCCATTAGGGTGTGCCTTTCCGGAAGCACAGGTAGAAAAAAAAAGAAAAAAGGCAGGCCTTTATCCTCGCCATTGGCATTCCTTTAGAGAAAATATTGCAAATGCGACACCCTCATTACTTCCATTAACCTTGCTATTGACATTCCTTTGTAGAAAGCATCGCAAATATTACACGCTCATTACCTGAAAACATATGATTACTCGTACTTTGTGCTAATTACTGCAATGCTTATGAATTGATGGGAAATATTCGTACTTCTGCACACCTGATTATGACAAGTGTCTTTCTATGAGAGTTGAGAGCTACTGACTTACGAAATGCCACGTGACTATTGAATGATATTTTTATGCTTTGCTTTTCGTAGTTGCTTATTTCACTTGATATCTGGTTTCCAGCTGTGTTGCAGCATTGCTTTTATAAAATAAAATGCATTTGCTAATGTGAACACTTTCTGTCAACAGATCTATTAAATAATTATTTTATGATCCACAT
This sequence comes from Schistocerca americana, assembly GCF_021461395.2. Taxonomy (NCBI): domain Eukaryota; kingdom Metazoa; phylum Arthropoda; class Insecta; order Orthoptera; family Acrididae; genus Schistocerca; species Schistocerca americana. The sequence goes on from NC_060130.1 coordinate 719,376,286, forward strand.
TCTTTAAAAAAGGAGCACTTGGAAAGGAAAGAACAATAAGAAGGAACTAGTAACAGTAACACATAATTTTCTTTTCAAGTACATGGTAATATTTCTTTTTACAATCAGTTGTTGTGGTGCACCACTTTAATTACATAGATATTAAGATGTGAATAAACATTTCCCTTATCTGCATTGTTGTTTTTACTGTAATATTTTTTCTGCTTGAGCTTTGTCATGTATAGATATAAGTTTTATATTTTTTATATTTTTTATATTTGCTGCTGCTGTTTGCCAGGCATAGTGCTACTGAATTTTAAATTGTGTTACTCTGTTAAGCTAATTTTACTACTGACTTATTTTTCTTGCTACTGTACATTGGCTCATATTAGTTGTAATGTTGCATTGCTTGGTAATTTATATTTACTGTAGCTTGCTTTGCAATTTTCCATTTTTTTTGCATTGCTGTTTGTGTTAATTTGTTATGTGCTGCTGCATTGCCTCGTCCCTTAGTTTAGTATCTGAGCTCAGTAGATTTAAGTTAGCTTAAGAGGAGACTATATAAGAAACTAACTATTATAAATTTATAAGAAATGCATTGAGAAGCTATCAGAAAATGGTCTGGCAAAATAAAAAGGATACTGTACAGTGGAGAAAAACTATTATTGACAGAGGATGTGAACAGAATACAGAAAGCAGAGAGAAAAACTATTTTTGACAGAGGATGTGAGCGAAATACAGAAGGCAGGCTTAGATAGGACTTTTGGGAATAATGATGAATGAAGGGAGATCTCCAAGAAGCAAAGAAAGTTTTGTTTGCAAAATACTGCAATGAAACAAACCCTGTCCTTTCCTTTTGTGTTATCCCACTATGTGTTTGGGTACCCTAGTGTATATATGTTCTTCCTGTCTTTATATGTTTACCTCATCAGACTTTTGTTGTAGAATTTTTCTCATACTCAGCTACATGAACTATGATGAGGAATACTGTTATCCTCAAATATAATTTGCGTTAGTAATATGTTATTTACTTTGTAAAGATGTTAGACATTATTAATTCTGTTTTGTTTTAATGCTCATGTGTAAAGTTGATGTTTCAAAAGTTATTCTGATCTTTTATGTATTTACTTATGTCATAATTCCTGTAACACTGATGTATATGTTTATTTCTATTCTTTTGTAAAGCCCCTACTACTACAAACGTTATCTGTATTATTATGTTTTTAATGATGTGTTTTGTACCTTTGTTATTGTATTCTTATGTTATAAAATTGTAATTGTCACCAGTTCATGATATTATTAACTTGTTAGTTACATTTCACTGCACACGTTTCTGTTGGTCATAGTATATGGACAATATGTGAGAAGTAGGGACTGACAGTGTTTGCACATGTGTTAATGATTCAGCAAGGGACTGGATAACAGCATTGCTGGTTCTAAGGACAATTTCAAAAACTTTGTGAGTGCACAAGTGGTGGTTTATGGACTTGCTATATTATCCGCACGACACTTCAACGGTGATTGTGCACCTGCACAGTCACAACAGATGGCTGCTGGCTATCTCTCCAAGGACTACAGTGGGTCTGCATCTTTGATGACCCACCAGTACCATTATCTCTACAAGGACTACAGTGGGTCTGCATCTATGATGACCCACCATGCCATTATTTCTACAAGGACTGCAGTGGGTCTGCACCTCTGGTGGCCCACCAATACCGTAATCTCTACTAGGACTACAGTGGGTCTGCTCTGTGATGACCTACCTACCAATACTCTTCAAAATTTCGACTGACTCTGCTGTGGGTTTGCTCTGTTGTGGCCCATTACCTGTCTGCATGTCGAGAGTCAGCACTATCTTTCCATTGGAAGGACAACACTACTTCTTCAAGACTGCATGGAAATCCACTACTTCCGTGTGCATTTTCTTTTACTGCTCAGACTTTGAGAAAAACACTGCTATTCTCCTGTTATGTACGATTAGGACTGTCTTTATGGACTGTGAGACAATTTTAGCTTTTGACCAACACTGTATCAATAAGTGTGTGCATTTGATTTCTTTGTTATTGTAATTATGAAAAAAATTTTTCAAATCTGTATTGGCCATTGCCGAATCCAATTTGTAAAATTTTTTGTGGGGAGCATGGGGGCTATGTAAGTAGGCTGTTTAGGTTTTTTTATTGGTAACGCCACCTCTGTATGAAAATCACTGGCTGTGCTGTGTGCAGTCTGTGGCTGCTTTGCACTGTTGTAATACTCGTCATTGTAGTGTTAGGCAGCTGGCTGTGAACAGCGCGTAGCGTTGCGCAGTTGGAGGTGAGCCGCCAGCAGTGGTGGATGTGGAGAGAGAGATGGCGGAGTTTTGAAATTTGTCATGAACTGCTATATTTATATATGATGATGTCAAGGTAAATACATTGTTTGTTCTCTATTAATATCTTTCATTTGCTAACTATCCCTATCAGTAGTTAGTGCCTTCCATAGTTTGAATCTTTTATTTAGCTGGCAGTAGTGGCGCTCGCTGTATTGCAGTAGCTTGAGCAGCGAAGATTTTTGTGAGGTAAGTGATTTGTGAAAGGTATGGTTTAATGTTAGTCAGGGCCATTATTTTGTAGGGAATTTTGAAAGTCAGATTGCGTTGCGCTAAAAATATTGTGTGTCAGGTTAAGCACAGTCTTGTATAATTGTTCAAAGGGGACGTTTCATACACTTCACGTATGACACAAACGACACACAATCACCTGACCACATTCGAAGTCCGTGAGTTCCGCGGAGTGCCCCATTCTGCTCTCTCACGATACCTAATGACTACTGAGGTCTCTGATGTGGAGTACCTGGCAGTTGGTGGCAGCACAATGCACGTAATATGAAAAATGTATGTTTATGGGGGTGTCCGGATACTTTTGATCACATGGTGTATGTTGTTATGTGTATCCTATCACGCAGTAGTGTGAGTATGCGACCGTTTCAATCCCGTCATCACAAATGGCTCTTTTATCGTCATGAACTGACAACCCGACTTTAGATTGCAGTACTGTGTACACCTCATGACCTTGCATTCGAATACTAGGTTTCTGTACCAAATGTGGAGGTTGCAGCGGAGCACTGCGAACACCAACGTGCAGGCACTGCAGGTAGTCATCGGCCTTGAGGACATGTGATATCGCATTTCGCACACCTTTAGTTCACTTGTGTGTGGCTCCATCTATTGTGCGATATACATACAGTTTGAATCTTAGACCCACGAACTCCACAATTGGAAGTCCATTCTCCTCATGTTTCATTAAGCTGCTAACCTTCTTGTTCTGAGGAAAAATACCATAAGGATTGTTGGCTGCATATCCCGATGTGTGGAGTGCGGTAGCGTTCTCGCTTCGCACGCCCGGGTTCCCGGGTTCGATTCCCGGCGGGGTCAGGGATTTTCTCTGCCTCGTGATGGCTGGGTGTTGTGTGCTGTCCTTAGGTTAGTTAGGTTTAATTAGTTCTAAGTTCTAGGGGACTGATGACCATAGATGTTAAGTCCCATAGTGCTCAGAGCCAACCGATGTGTGGAATTTTTGTAAATACTTGTTACGATCTGAATACATCACAAGCTTTTTTCTGAATATGTAAACCATCACACAGAACTTGGAAATGTACTTACATGATTGTACAACCACCTCTTCGGCTTGCCGGCGATTTTCATCTTCTGGTTGACATTCTAATTCAGCCAGTATTTCGGGAATAAACACAGCAATAGCAAGAAAAAAGAACTTTTATAACCATTTGTTACGAAAATGTATCACAATCTCGAAAAGTTTGAAAACTTTACTATGAAATTTCATAACTGTCGATATATATATATATATATATATATATATATATATATATATATATATATATATATGTGTGTGTGTAGTTTTACATACACTTACGTGACAGTTGCCCAAAGTTTGGCCTTTCCCCACCACCACTGCCGCTGGCATCACTGCTGGTTGACCGTTTCATATAGTGGGAATCACACACACACACAATAAGGCACTGTCAAATACTGATGATGATTATGGCGGCGGTTGGGCTTTGTATACGCTTCAGACTCCACCCTCTATTTTTCAGATGGCCAATAGGATCTCAAAATACCATACGAACAAGTTATAATTTGCGTTCTTTTTCTTCAAGCAGGCTTTCTAGAGGTGTTTAAGGAAAGCAACGTAGCTGTGAAGGAGAAAAAAATTCTGAGACAAACATCCTTTGTTTGCTGGCAAATGGCTGGAACACTGGATGCAGCTGCTAGCTCTAGAAAAACACTCTTCGTTAATTCTGAGGCAAACAGGCAGCTTGACACTTCTGATGTCAGCTGCAACCCTTCGATTACATGTTGTTGCTAGTTAGAGTACAGCTGTGGGATTAGGACACTAACCTCGCCTTCTTTTTCTTCTTCAAGCAGACTTGGTGCAGGTAACTGCTGCGGGGGGAGAAAAAAGTTCTGAGGAAACAGATAGAGACTCCATCTGAAAACATCCATTGTTTTCTGGCATGTGGATGAAAAATTCGATGCATCTACTATCTTTAGAAAAATACCTTTTGTTCATTCTGGGACAGATAGATAGCCTGGCACTCCCAGTGCCAGCTGCATCCCTCAAAATATATGTTGTTGTTCTCGTTAGAGCACAGGTGTGGGAGGAGGATGCTAACCATTGAAAATCTCAGGTCGTCTTAGAGTTAAGAGCGTGCGTGGAACGGCGCCCTTTCATATCAAGCGCCCTGGACAGGACAGGGGGCAGGGAGATGGGCCCAGGAACGTCCTGCTAGGTGAGGCGGCTGTAGCAGCTATCATGAATGCGGTCTGGTGGGGGCGGACCGAGGCCCCCAAGGTTACATGATGGGGCTGCAGCCTGATGTGGGAAGGGAAAGGGCGTGGTGCAGAGCCAGGCACACTAGTACGAGGTGCATTCAAGTTCTAAGGCCTCCGTTTTTTTTTCTAATTAACTACTCACCCGAAATCGATGAAACTGGCGTTACTTCTCGACATAATCGCCCTGCAGACGTACACATTTTTCACAACGCTGACGCCATGATTCCATGGCAGCGGCGAAGGCTTCTTTAGGAGTCTGTTTTGACCACTGGAAAATTGCTGAGGCAATAGCAGCACAGCTGGTGAATGTGCGGCCACGGAGAGTGTCTTTCATTGTTGGAAAAAGCCAGAAGTCACTAGGGGCCAGGTCAGGTGAGTAGGGAGCATGAGGAATCACTTCAAAGTTGTTTTCACGAAGAAACTGTTGCGTAACGTTAGCTCGATGTGCGGGTGCGTTGTCTTGGTGAAACAGCACATGCGCAGCCCTTCCCGGACGTTTATGTTGCAGTGCAGGAAGGAATTTGTTCTTCAAAACATTTTCGTAGGATGCACCTGTTACCGTAGTGCCCTTTGGAACGCAATGGGTAAGGATTATGCCCTCGCTGTCCCAGAATATGGACACCATCATTTTTTCAGCACTGGTGGTTACCCGAAATTTTTTTGGTGGCGGTGAATCTGTGTGCTTCCATTGAGCTGACTGGCACTTTGTTTCTGGATTGAAAATGGCATCCACGTCTCATCCATTGTCACAACCGACGAAAAGAAAGTCCCATTCATGCTGTCGTTGCGCGTCAACATTGCTTGGCAACATGCCACACGGGCAACCATGTGGTCGTCTGTCAGCATTCGTGGCACCCACCTGGATGACACTTTTCGCATTTTCGAGTCGTCATGCAGGATTGTGTGCACAGAACCCACAGAAATGCCAACTCTGGAGGCGATCTGTTCAACAGTCATTCGGCGATCCCCCAAAACAATTCTCTCCACTTTCTCCATCATGTCGTCAGACCGGCTTGTGCGAGCCCGAGGTTGTTTCGGTTTGTTGTCACACGATGTTCTGCCTTCATTAAACTGTCGCACCCACGGACGCACTTTCGACACATCTATAACTCCATCACCACATGTCTCCTTCAACTGTCGATGAATTTCAATTGGTTTCACACAACGAAAATTCAGAAAACTAATGATTGCACTCTGTTCAAGTAAGGAAAACGTCGCCATTTTAAGTATTTAAAACAGTTCTCATTCTCGGCGCTGGCGGTAAAATTCCATCTGCCGTATGGTGCTGCCATCTCTGGGACGTATTGACAATGAATGCGGCCTCATTTTAAAACAATGCGCATGTTTCTATCTCTTTCCAGTCTGGAGAAAAAAAATCGGAGGCCTTAGAACTTGAATGCACCTCGTAGTGCTGTTGTACCAGGCAGCACACCGCGGAGTGTCTCAGTGACTTCGCAATCAGCTGATGGATCTGTCTCCTAATATTAGTTTTAGTAAAGAACTCGATGACATGGTACGCTCCTTGCACATACCTCACACATGGGTTTGTTGGTATCCTACACTTTTCCAATACACTTACTTTACTGCCACATGATACACGCCTGTTTTACTGATCATTGTGCTGTAGCCATCACATTTAATTATGCGCAGCAGCTGGCAAAATTGTATCATCTTCCCTGGATGCTCAATACAGCCTGTCTACAAGACTGTTCCTTTGGCATTGTCATTCAGGAATTATGGGCCTGTTGCTCTCAAGCTATAGAACGGTACTCGGGTCTTGTGGAATGATGGACACTGCATCTGCAAGCCACAGGTTCGTAAAGACCTTGTTCGTTTTGGTGCTGTAAGGGAAGGACTCCAGACATAATCTCAACCCAGCTCCATTTTACAAGATGAACTGACTGCACTAGACCTTATCTGTGCACGGGTGGGCAGGTTGGTTGGTTGGTTTGTGGGATTAAAGGGACCAGACTGCTGGGTGGGCAGGAAATGCGTTTGTATTGCGTCCCTTGCTAACGCCGATGGTCGAGTGTCAACGTCCCACCGTAAAATTTTGAATTTAATTCTTAACTACTATACTCAACAAGGCCCGCCCGGTTGGCCTTGCAGTCTAACGCATGACTTTCCGGGAGGGAAGGAGCGCCTGGTCCCCGGCACGAATCTGCCCGGCGGATTTGTGTCGAGGTCCGGTGAACCGGCCAGTCTGTGGATGGTTTTTAGGCGGTTGTCCATCTGCCTCGGCAAATGCGGCCTGGTTCCCCTTATTCCGCCTCAGTTACAATATGTCGGCGATTGCTGCGCAAACAGGTTCTCCACGTCCGCGTACACCACCATTACTCTACCATGCAAACATAGGGGTTACACTCGTCTGGTGTGAGACGTTCCCTGGGAGGTCCACAGGGGGCCGAACGGCACAATAACCCTGGGTTCGGTGTGGGGCGGCGGAGGGGTGAAGTGGACTGCGGTAGTCTTTGTGGGGTTGTGGACCATTGCGGCTGCGGCGGGGACGGACCCTCTCCGTCGTTTCTAGGTCCCCGGTTAAAAAACAGTACAATACTGAACAATATGATGTCCAAGTTCCGGTTAAAAATTATACTGACAACTTTTCCTCTTTGCTAACTGCATCGTCACCCCTGAATGAAATGCCTTTTTTTTAGTGATACAAGGACGATATACAGGGTGATTCAAAAAGAATACCACAACTTTAGGAATTTAAAACTCTGCAACGACAAAAGGCAGAGCTAAGCACTATCTATCGGCGAATTAAGGGAGCTATAAAGTTTCATTTAGTTGTACATTTGTTCGCTTGAGGCGCTGTTGACTAGGCGTCAGCGTCAGTTGATGCTAAGATGGCGACCGCTCAACAGAAAGCTTTTTGTGTTATTGAGTACGGCAGAAGTGAATCGACGACAGTTGTTCAGCGTGCATTTCGAACGAAGTATGGTGTTAAACCTTCTGATAGGTGGTGTATTAAACGTTGGTATAAACAGTATACAGAGAATGGGTGTTTGTGCAAAGGGAAAAGTTCTGGACGGCCGAGAACGAGTGATGAAAATGTAGCACGCATCCAGCAAGCATTTGTTCGCAGCCCAGGAAAATCGACTCGCAGAGCTAGCAGAGAGCTGCAAATTCCACAATAAACTGTATGGAGAGTCCTACGAAAAAGGTTAGTTATGAAACGTCAACTACCCGAGGCGATGGATCGGCCGCCAGGCAGCCCGTGACAGAGCACTTCATCACTGGCCTCCAAGAAGCCCTGATCTTATCCCCTGCGATTTTTTCTTATGGGGGTATGTTAAGGATATGGTGTTTCGGCCACCTCTCCCAGCCACCATTGATGATTTGAAACGAGAAATAACAGCAGCTATCCAAACTGTTACGCCTGATATGCTGCAGAGAGCGTGGAACGAGTTGGAGTATCGGGTTGATATTGCTCGAGTGTCTGGAGGGGGCCATATTGAACATCTCTGAACTTGTTTTTGAGTGAAAGAAAACCTTTTTAAATACTCTTTGTAATGATGTATAACAGAAGGTTATATTATGTTTCTTTCATTAAATACACATTTTTAAAGTTGTGGTATTCTTTTTGAATCACCCTGTATATGATGTTGTTACTGGGTCTCAATCACTCAAGTCACCTGAATTGGATGGTGTTCGAAAGAAATTTTATGTTCATTTTTGGCCTCTCATGAATGACACAATACCTTCAATGGTGAATGAAGTGACATTGGGGCGTCGCGCTTCCTTTCCTGCTCCTTTCGTGGAAGGTAAAATGGTTCTCATCGCAAAAATCTAGGGTCGACGTCATCTTGGCTCACTTCATCCCCTAAATTTGGACTGCAGAATTGTCACTCGGGCTATAAACACCAATCTCTCTAAGTTGTTCAGAAAAATCATGCAACTGCATGGCTGGACTACATTAGAAGAACGATTTTCTGTCCGTGCTTAATCCGATGACGTCATAGTTTTAGTACGAAATACCGATGACATTTCCAGGCTCAAGGATACCTCGGATTCCTTTTGTCACCTTGCTGATCCCCACATTAATGATCGCAAATGCATGTTCCTCCCGTATCGGGTCTTTAACCAAGTGGTAATTCCGTGGGTGACAGTGGTCGATCGCCACAAGACTTTAGGGATCATAGTAGATGGCAGCCCGACCAATATGGCGGCACTTAGCTGGCGAGGGATTACGACTTGTGATTGGGGAGCGGTCCTTGAACACGAACACCGTTCCTTTAGCCTCCTTCCCCGTGTGAGGGAATTATTAATATATTTTCAATAAAGTGTATTACTTTGCACAGATATTCCCGCTATGATGGCCCACGGTTTCAAACAACTATCCGGTCGATTCTTGTGGCAACGACACATCTTTCGAGTTCAGTACGAGGTGGTAGCCGACTCCGCAAGCTCCGCTTTCTCCCAGCCGAAGTACATCACATCACGCATAGACAACATGAACGCAAAGCAGAATCATCATCATATCGAAAACCCTAAGACACACGTAAATTTGAACAGTACATCAAACCAGTCAAATTTGTCTCGGGAGGCACTCTTCACCCCGGGCAAAAGGAACAAGGAACAGACAGATACCTTGACTCTGAATCAATACACATCGAAACAATCAGGCCACAAACCAATACAAAACTCAGAACTACCGGACCCAGACTTATAAAAGTAGACAAATTAGATGAGGACAAATCTGAGGGAGACACATGTGACATTTGCAACGATGTCAACGTGTGTCTAGAAGCAACCTCCACTCCAAACATCAACAAAGACAACATAACACGTACCGTATCACCACCATCGCCGACACCACACCAGCAAGCACCACCAACATCAGTGAAAAAGTGTGAAGGCAAAATGCACTGAAAAAGCGTGTGACAAAATGAAATGTAACCGTGTGACATCCCAAAGAGATCTTAAAATGTCTCCCAATCAGCGGCCAAAACCAAGCCACAATTCTTCTAGTTCCACCTCAGAAACGGCAACAGAAACCAGCACCAACAGCAAGACAGCTACACCTAATTATGAAAATTTGGAATTTAACTTACTTTTAAGTAGGCTAGAAAACAAGAGATACTGCAGACAGCGCAGCGGATGCTACTTAGATTGTGCTATCCAAAGGGAGATTCTTTCTGCTTTCCAGTAACTGAGCAGACAGAAAATATTCCTACGTCAGCAGAGCCGCTCCTCGACCTCATGCTCCAGATCTGCCTGCGCAAATCAGAATCATTCGAGTTGGACAAAATATATGTAGATCATGTAAGATCACACGGACGAACATATTTCGATTACTCAAAGACACACAATAAATGTTTTGTACACGTAAAACACCCAGAACACATAGACAAAAAATGAATATCTTGCAACATAATACAATAAACAGTACGACAGTCAGTGCGGAAATCCCTAAAATAGCACAAGACTTGCAGGCAGACATCATGTGCTTACAAGAACCTTATAATAGGAAAGGGCAGCTGATATGTCTACCAAAACATGCTACCGCAATAACAGGCAGCAACGACTGTAAGGCTGCAATAGTAATTTTAAATAGAACTTATAACAGGTAACACAGTTATGCAATCAACACTTAGTTACCATAGAGATAACTAATAGGAACGTCGCATGGGTTATTGCATCCATGTACGCCCAATACAACCATCAAATACAGCGGTACGCAGACTACATCAGAGACCTAGTAATGTATGCCAGAGGCAAAAAAAGTGCTGACATTAATTCCAGATCGACCCTCTGGAACTCAGACAGAACAGATGGCAGAGGACGCATAATCACCAACCTAATACAAGAAACACAAGTACATGTAATGAATACGAAAGAACCTATACCAACATATGCAGGGTTCGATTGGTACGAGTAGTAATATTGACTTTACGCTAGTAAATAATTCAGCAATGGCATACGTAACAAACTGGACTGTACACGACAACATAAACAGTAGTGATCACATGTCACACCATACACACTAACTCACACTCAGAACACAACGACCAAATCACACACCAGACACTTTCTGTTGCACAATGCAGACTGGAACAAATTAACGGAAATTATCCAACAACACGAGCTAGAAAAAATCAATGTAAGTATCGATTACAGAGCACTCAAGTTAACACAGGTCATACAACATGCACAAAACGCATCAATACCGACAGCAAAGAACACAAAACGCTCACCAGTACTATGCACCAACGAACTCACGAGACTCAAACAAGATGCAAGACGCAAACGAAAATTATATCAAAGGGCGACAGCAGATAGGGACAGACGAATAAGACTTTAAACATATAGGCATGCACAAGACTTATACAGACAGACCCTATACAATACGCGTCGACAACAATTGGAGCTATTTGTAACAATACAAACAGAGCAAAACATATGGGGAGAACCATACAAAATACTGACAGAGAAGATAAAAACCCCACTAGTTCTTGGAACGCTAAGGCAGGATGACGGCACGATGACAAGGGATGGAGGAATACAGCGGAGTTTCTGCTGTATAAACTGCTCCCTGACGACGTTATCGATACAGACACACAATATCATGCGACACTAAGAGAAAACCTACACACCCCATACAACACTGCAACTGTAACCTGTCCTTTTGCGCAAGAAAAGGTTGCGTTAGCAGTCCCAGAGCCCACAAACAAGAAAGCACCTGGACCAGATGGTATAGGCTGGGCAGGGTACCTACAGTATGGAAAACCTCCAAAGCAGTCATTATTAAGAAACCAGCGGACAGGGATCCTTCAGATCCAAAGACTTACAGGCCAATATTCCTAATAAACACCCTTGCAAAGATTCAGGAGAAGCTACTGTGTAAAGGCCTGCAAACACACAGAGTTCTCAGGGGTATGAGCCAACACCAATTCGGTTTCAGAACTGGCAGATCAATAGATGATGCCATCAACCAGGCCCTACACCTAGTTAATACAACAAAAGAGAAATACGCCATGGCAATAATGACTGACATGCCGGAGCATTCGATAGTTTCTGGTGGTCCGCACTGTTTCAAAGGTTAAAACATCTGGAGGTATCGCAGTCACTGTACAACAGTTTCCTAGACTACTGTAAAGACCGAGTAGTCGAATGGCAGATGGACAGCCAGAGAGTAATTAAAATAATTACAATAGGCTGTCCTCAAGGGTCGATCTGCGGCCTCATCTTCTGGGACATAACAATCGAACCCCTCCTACAGCTTCTGGATGGGGATGACAGGTCAGACGGAATTGTCGCCTATGCACATGACCTATTAGTTGTAGTCACTGCAAACAACAGAGCCCAGTTAGAAGAGAAAGCCAGTGGAATACCACAAACAATTACACAATGGTGTCTCAACAATAAACTCAGGATAGCCGATAACAAAACAACATACACATCACTGAAAGTATCTCTCCAAAGGAATCCTTCGGCTAAAACTGGGGACACAAACATCAAACGAGCACACGTTACGCGCTATCTTGAGGTACACATAGATGAAAAATTGCATTTCCACGAACACATAAGGCTAACAACAGACAAAGCAGAAAAAATACTGCACAAACTGGTGAGGCTAAATTCAAAAGAATACAGATTACCTCTAGCAGTCGTACGGACATACCACTGTGCTCTCTTCGAATCAATACTCAGCTTCGCAGCTAGCACGTGGGCACATAGACTTAAGGTGGTCACCAACAAAGCATCGGTCAGACGAGGGCGGAGAAGTGTCCTACTTAGGCTACCTGGAGCCTTCGACACCACCTCAGTGGATGCACTGTGTGTGGTGCTCGGAATATGCCCCATAGATATCACTATGAAATACACAGCTACAAGGTACTGGTTAAAGATGGGGAGACTACATAAGGTACACACAATAACTGCTGTGCCTATAGAGACGGTACGTCACTTTAAAAGTTGGCGTTTGGAAACATGGCAAGGTGAGTGGTATGTCAGTTGTAAGGGACGTAGACTGCACGACTTTCTCCCTGACATAAGGGAGCGGTTGAGAATGAAACATATCGATCCCAGCCGCGGTATGGTTCATTTCTTAACCGGACATGGACCTTATCCCACGCACTTACACCGCGTGAGTCTGAGGCTACATGCACATGCGGTCAAGAAGGTTCCCCAGAACACACTGTCTTTTTCCGCGGGCAATACGCGAACAATAGACATACACTACACTTAGACTACTCAGATAAAGACGTACATATATACACAGCAGTAAGAGACGAAGAACAATGGGCACAATTAAACGTACTAACAAACAGTATTTCGAAAACGACACATGAAGAGTACATGCAGACACGACATAACAGACAAAAAATGGCTCTGAGCACTATGGGACTCGACTGCTGAGGTCATTAGTCCCCTAGAACTTAGAACTAGTTAAACCTAACTAACCTAAGGACATCACAAACATCCATGCCCGAGGCAGGATTCGAACCTGCGACCGTAGCGGTCTTGCGGTTCCAGACTGCAGCGCCTTTAACCGCACGGCCACTTCGGCCGGCCATAACAGACATGCCTATGTGCAACGTAACAACAATCTCCAGAGGGTGGACAGCGATACCCACAGCGACAGCGAAAACAGTGACAATGAGGGGGAACAGGAAGAGGAGGCCGAGATGTGACAGTAAATAAACATAAGGTGCTGGAGATCCAGCCAAGAAATCACCAAATGCTGTCCACGGATGGGCACCTAAAGTTATTACACAGGATCAGCAATAAATAGGATAAGCAATACTATTTCTCTACTAATAACCATTTGTGTGTGTGTGTGTGTGTGTGTGTGTGTGTGTGAGAGAGAGAGAGAGAGAGAGAGAGAGAGAGAGAGACTGGCGGTCAACGGCTCGAAGAAACCATTCCGAGGTATTCACCGTCAGTCACATTCGGTGATGGTACTAACAAATCTCTCCTCTATCCCATCATCTTTTTAAATTCTTCTTAAAAAACAACAAAATTTATTTATATTTCAACCTTGAATTATTGTTATTTTGAAAAGTATCGTTCTTTGTAACTGTTGTAGATAAAACAAAAGAAAAGGAAACTGTAAAAAGATGAAAAATTGTAAGATGTACGACCCGTTTTAAAAAGTCAGGTAACAGATCTCTAATTTGGCAATAAATAAATAAAATAAATAAAGCTCGGAGGATTAGATTTTCCCGATATTAAAGCGAAGGCGTTCATCTTGTTTGAATGACGCAATGTCTTAACATGTACACAGCTGCCATATTCCATTACATCTCGTTTGTTTTCCTGTCTCCATCTGGTCAGTCTGGCTCCATTCGTTGGTGTTGGTCGGATTAACCCCAGATTGCGACATATTCGCGAATATTCTACAATTTTCAGTTTCTTAAGTACTGATATCCTTTCAAAGACGCATCTCACTACCTGAGACTTTTTATGCCGTTGTGGTCAACCATCTCGTTTATCCTCTGTTGAAACAGCTTCCCATTCAACATCCTGGAAAGCTCTCTGGTTTCATCTTAGTCTTCCTATATTTCCAATGGTAACTGCTTCGTCGTGGTACAAGATCATTCATCGTTTGGTACCGACTGACGACCATCTTTTTCGCACAGGCCTTCGCCCGACTGATCAGTGTGACGTACTAACAAACCATATTTCACAGACTGGTCTCGTCTGGACGGGATCATTGGCTCTGGATTCGTCGACAGCTGGCTTTTCTTCCGCGAGGGCCTGAAATCAGCTTTTTTGGATGAATTTCTTGTACGTCCGGACGCGTCCTTCGTTCCTCAGACGATAACGAACACGGCCCTGTGTCTCCTGGGTCACTACGTTCGCTACGTTGTTGACGGAGAAAACGATCCTGATCCCTGTGCCTTTCATCAGTATCTGAAGACCGAGCATTTGAAATGGCAGCGGGTTCCACGTTATCGAGCGCTTCTTGCAAATATCCTTTTTATTGTTTTGAATCGACAGGGTGTTGGTTAAGTTCCCCTGTGGCTTTTGATTCCGAACTGTTGCTGGTACCCAGTCACACTGCGGCTTGTTCTATTCATTTTTCTTCCTTACAAACAAAACAATGATAAAAAGAACAAAATAAAACAAAGAATAAACAAACAAACAAAAATAAAAAAACAGGTAACAGGTGGTGAGCTAGTTTCCGGGTTACTCAGAATATTTTTCTCTTTTTTGGTTACTAATAATTATTTGTATTCTCAATCTCATATAACATGTGATTTTGACTATGGTCGTCTGAATGTTCATGGAAGTAGCGAGTCAATCTGAAAGAAAAAAAAAAAAATTCCACATGACAATAGCCTATCACATGACAGTGAGATCAATTAAACTGCATGCATGTGTCTGCTAACCCCGCAGTGCACAACTGTAACTGATTCTGTCAAGTTCATGTAGGGTGGCGTTTTGTTGGAGTACACATACGATGAATATGTCGATATGCTTTTGGTGATGAGTGCATCCGAAAACCAAGCTGCTGCACGGTACTCTTAAAGGCACCATCTCGATAAGAATGTTTTTGGTCGCCTGGAGCAACGCCTTCTAGAAACCGGTAATTTTCGTCCACAAGTAATGGACAGAGGTCGTCCAAGGACTAGATGTACTCCACACACAGAGGACGCGATTCTTGAAACCGTTCAGCACCCACCTGGGAGAAGTACCCATGACGCGGCAAGGCAGGTTCAGGTATCTCAAGGAAGGGTTGTTGAAGCATTGCATAGTGAAGAACTGCATCGATATCATTAAACGTTAGCTCAACAGCAGCGTCCAGAAGACCGCATACGATCAGTACAGTTTTGTGAATGGCCTTTGCACTAACTGGAAGATAATGAACATTTTATAAATAACGTGATATGGACTGAGGAATGTGACTTCAGTCGTGAAGATATCTTCCACCTCCATGACAGCCATTACTGGTCGGAACACAACCCATGTATCACCTGCGAACGTCCGCAGCTCGTGGTCGCGAGGTAGCGTTCTCGCTTCCCGCGCCCGGGTTCCCGGGTTCGATTCCCGGCGGGGTCAGGGATTTTCTCTGCCTCGTGATGACTGGCTGTTGTGTGATGTCCTTAGGTTAGACAGGTTTAAGTAGTTCAAAGTTATAGGGGACTGATGACCATAGATGTTAAGTCCCATAGTGCTCAGAGCCATTTGAGCCATTTGAATCACCTGTGAACGTGGCTTTGAGGTGCACTTTGGCAGAAACCTGTGGGCTGAAATCATGGGAAGAGTGCTATTGGGCCCTTACCTACTGCCGGACGAGTTGACTGGGCCCCTGTATCTTACGTTTCTTTGCAATACTTTGCTTGACGCATTAGAAAACGTTCTACTTGGTTCAAAATGGTTCAAATGGCTCTAAGCACTATGGGACTTAACAACTGAGGTCATCAGTCCCCTAGACTTAGAACTACTAAAACCTAAATAACCTAAGGATATCACACACATCCATGCCCGAGGCAGGATTCGAACCTGCTACCGTAGAAGCAGCGCGGTTCCGGACTGAAGCGCCTAGAACCGCTCGGCCACCGCGGCCGGCTGTTCTACTTGGTGTTCGACGTCAGCTATGGGTTCAGCATTCTGGTGCACCGCCACGCTTCGGAATTGATGCGCATAAGTATATAAATGAAACGTTTCCAGGGAAATGGACTGATCGTGGAGGTCCACAGTTCTGGCTTCCTCGTTGCCTGGACCTTAATTTTTGCTATCATGCTTTCGTATGAAGCAACTGCACAACGATTGGAATTCGTGATACCTAGATTTATGGCGCTATACGATAGGTTCGTTGACTTGAAAGAAGCGTATGGGGCCTGAAGATAGCAAAATGAATTGCCAAAACTGGTAGCTTGCAGAATAAAATAAAATATCTTAAAGGGTACGGCTGTTGATAAAGGTTATTGACATTGGAAAGTTAATTTTTGTTTGTGGGGACACTTAAAGGAACAAGTTTATAATACACCTCCTATGGATGTACACGACCTGATAGCTTGTGTGCGTGCTGCTCTGGCAACGACGGATGCGGGTGTCTTCCATAGGGTCCAGCAAAGTATGATCCAGCGAGTGTTGAAGTGATTGCAAATTTAAGATCACCGCTTTCAACATATTCTCTACAGTGAACGTTGCTCATACGTGTACATACAGAATTGAGTTATTGTGAGTTGCATAATGTGCGATGTAGTGTAGCCTACCTATTGTATTTTTTGTATCTCATTGGATACAGACGATGTTACTCTGTCGACTACTATTTTCTGTTGTCCTTATTTGTGTTATGGACGGAAGAAAGTAGTCGTTTACATCTGTAAGAAGGTCATGTTGTCCCCAGAATGAGATTTTCACTCTGCAGCGGAGTGTGCGCTGATATAAAACTTCCTGGCAGATTAAAACTTCCTGAAAGAAAGGATATTGCGGAGACATGGCTTAGCCACAGCCTGGGGGATGTTTCCAGAATGAGATTTTCACTCTGCAGCGGAGTGTGCGCTGATATGAAACTGTGTGCCGGACCGATACTCGAACTCGGAACCTTTGCCTTTCGCAGGCAAGTGCTCTACCATCTGAGCTACCCAAGCACGACTCACGCCCCGTCTTCACCGCTTTACTTCCGCCAGTACCTCGTCTCCTACCTTCCAAACTTTACAGAAGCTAGTCCTGTATGGTTTTCAGGAGAGCTTGCCGCGCGGGATTAGCCGAGCGGTCTCTGGCGCTGGAGTCATGGACTGTGCGGCTGATCGCGGCGGAGGTTCGAGTCCTCCCTCGGGCATGGGTGTGTGTGTTTGTCCTTAGGATAATATAGGTTAAGTGGTGTGTAAGCTTAGGGGCTGATGACTTTGGCAGTTAAGTCCCATAAGATTTCACAAACATTTGAACATCGCAGGAGAGCTTCTGTAAAGTTTGGAAGGTAGGAGACGAGGTACTGGCGGAAGTAAAGCTGTGAGGACGGGGCGTGAGTCGTGCTTGGGTAGCTCAGATTGTAGAGCACTTGCCCGCGAAAGGCAAAGGTCCCGAGTTTGAGTCTCGGTCCGGCACACGATTTTAATCTGCCAGGAAGTTTCAGGTCATTTGTGTTTTAATGTATAAAAAAAGGTAACAGGAACAGAAAAAATACACAAGATACCGCACTGTGAATGTTAAAATTGAATACAATTTGATGCTTTAACTAAAAACGTTTGGCACGAACGCGACTCGAACATCGCCGAGCCAGCATATTTGTTCTCTATGGCATTGTCTAATTTCACTGAGCTAATGGGGCAGCTTCAGCACAATGCAGACTTCATGCTACCTGTTCTTGGCCACGCTGCACGCAGTTACAGCGTTGCCAGAGCCTCGGTTTTTAAATCGCTTATCTATTAAACCAACCGGCAGGACTAGGTTTTGCTAGATACATTGCTGTCTGGAACTGGTATGAGTACTCGCATACTGACCGTCAGGTGCCGCATTTTTTTCTTCATCCTGTATGATTGGTTGAATCATGCATGGCAGTTTTGACTCGTGTGGTTGTTACTTGTTACAACTTGTTGTAGAGCAGCAGAATGAGAGGTAAATTTTGTTTTTGTTGTAGCTTCTGTCACTTGTTTTTAATCTCTTAATGTAGTAGCTAGTAATGTACATAGTTTTACTTCTATTGTAGAGTCTGAAGATGGCAACTGCAAAGCCGAAACCAGTAATTCTATTCAAAAAGCTGTGTAATCAAGACAGTTAAATAAAAGTTATGTTATACTGAAGCAGCACTGCCGGCCTTTGTGGCCGAGCGGTTCTAGGTGCTTCAGTCTGGAACTGCGCGACCGCTTCGGTCGCAGGTTCGAATCCTGCCTCGGGCATGGTTGTGTGTGATGTCCTTAGGTTAGTTAGGTTTAAGTAGTTCTAAGTTCTAGGGGGCTGATGACCTCAGATGTTAAGTACCATTGTGCTCAGAGCCATTTTAACCATTTGAAGCAGCACTACATCCTACACTGAAACTGCTCCTTGTGTTTAAACAGTTACGAAATGAGAAAGGACCCAGAGACAACAGAAGGTTTCATATTATTAATATAAAGAGAAGAAAGGGATTCGAGATCAGATATTAATTTGTAGATTTGTTTCCGTAGCTTATGTGGACTCTGACCGTAATTTATTGGTTATGGAATGCAGGTTAAAACTGAAGAAGTGGCAAATAGTAGGAAATTAAGGAGATGGGACCTCGATAAACTAAAAGAACCCGAGGCTATTGGGTGTTTCAAAGAAAGCATTATGCAAATATTGACGGAAACGTGGTAAGCCGAAGATGAAATAGCCAAAAAAGCAAGGTACTGTAGTATTTCTTGGACAACACAATATAAATTGAACTTAACTGGCGAAAGGAGAAAATATAAAAATATAGCAAATAAAACAAGCAGAAGGGAATATAGATGTCTAAAAATGGCAGTGACAGAAAGCACATAACTGTTAAGCAGGAATGGCTAGAGGACAAATGTAAGGCTAGTGGAAAAATAGATACCGGATATAAGAACATTAAAGAGGGGGGGGTGGGAGGGCAAATGGATTGTACCGAGGAATTACTCTCACTTTTACAGTCACTCATGACGACCATAAACCACACAAGCATTAACCACAGTCATTCAGATGAGACAGTTTCACACGTTCCACATTATGTGAACTATTTCGGAATTTCAATAAGTCCCAGGAACAACGATTAAAATGTATGACAATGTTTGATCTAGAACTCAAAGAAGTAATAATACACGTTCCACTGTAACTTCAAAGGTTTCCAAACAAAAAAGTAAAAGGAGAGAGTGATAACAAGTGGTTGGTTACGTATGCCTACATTATGTTTTAAAACAAAGTGTGGATTATGTATCATGGTGCAAAACAGTCATTTTCTTATGGTGAAGGGAGCAGTTTTCTAGACTTACGGAACAGCTCACACATGAAGATCCAACATCCTATGTGTCTGAAGAACTAAGAGCAATTGAAGATGAGGGAGATGTGATAACTGTCCTTCATCGTTAAAGCAAATTTATTAGAGTAATACGGATTTAAGTGATGCCATTGCCATCCAAGAAGACTTGGTAGAAATACTGCAAAACAGATCATTATTTAGCAACTAATGAGGCTTTGTACGCGTTCAGTTTGAAAGATAAACTGAATTATCTAGAATGTTTAATAAAGCATAATTTCCTTCTTACTTTCCTTTCTGCTTGATTAATGGACTTACTCCAAGTGGCTCACGACATATATTTAACAAATGCTCCTAAGTCAGGTGAGATGTTGCGTATTCAGTAATTAAGATCCGTACACAGTTTCCCGTCTGCTTCTCTTCGGCACGTAAAGCTGGAGCCGTGTGACGCCAGGCTTCTGTATGGGTACGGCTAGCATTCCCAGAGGCCTGTTTATGAGGGTATGTCGTTATGATTTTCCAGTTATAAAGGACTATCACAAAAATTCTTTTCACGAATTAATACCAAATTTTACACTACTGGCCATTAAAATTGCTACACCACGAATATGAGGTGCTACAAACGCGAAATTTAGCCGACAGGAAGAAGATGCTGTGATATGCAAATGATTAGCTTTTCAGAGCATTCACACAAGGTTGGTGCCGGTGGCTACACCTACAACGTGCTGGCATGAGGAATTGTTCCAACCGATTTCGAAAACACAAACAGCAGCTGACCGGCGTTGCCTGGTGAAACGTTGTTGTGATGCCTCGTGTAAGGAGGAGAAATGAGTACCATCACGTTTCCGACTTTGATGAAGGTCGGATTGAAGCCTATCGCGATTGCGGTATATGGTATCGCAACATTGCTGCTCGCGTTAGTCGAGATCCAATGACTGTTAGCAGAATATGAAATTGGTAGGTTCAGGAGGGTAATACGGAACGCCGTACTGGATCCCAACGGCCTCGTATCACTTGCAGTCGAGATGACAGGCATCTTATCCGCATGGCTGCAACGGATCGTGCAGCCACGTCTCGATCCCTGAGTCAACAGATGGGGACGTTTGCAAGACAACAACCATCAGCACGAACAGTTCGACGAGGTTTGCAGCAGCACGGACCAACAGCTCGGAGACCATGGCTGCGATCACTGGCTGTGCAACACGCGGAGGAGCGCCATCTTCAGCAAAGTATGTTGGTGAAGTCGAGGGGCATGCCTGCAACGATTTTCCGATTTAAAACTCGCTGTCGTTGAATTTATGAAGACGAAATGAGTGCAGGAACGAAAATTAGAACTTCCAGAATGGATTGCATACCTCGCATTTTAAGTGGATTTGAGTGTATTGAAGGGTGTCAAGGTGTTCTACATTCTCAAGTAGTTTCACGTTTTCCTAATGAGGTTGGAAAAGTGGTGCAATATTTTCATTAACATATATGTGTGGAAGACATTTTTTTGATTATGAAACTAAATAAGCCACTATTATGTGCCAAACTGAAAATCTGTGAAATTGTCTGCGTCTGTCCGTATACCAACAGATAGTATTTTGTATGTTTTCAGTGTGCCAAAAATAATGCAATAACTCTGAAAAGCCGGCCGCTGTGGCCATGCGGTTCTAGGAGCTTCCGTCCAGAACCGCGCAGGTTAGAATGCTGCCTCGGGCATGGATGTTTGTGATGTCCTTAAGTTAGTTAGGTTTAAGTAGCTCTAAGTCTAGGGGACTGATGACCTCAGATGTTAAGTCCCATAGTGCTCAGAGCCATTTAAACCATTTGAACAACCTTATGTAAGCAACGCTAAGTTGTTGAGGTTGCTGAAGTAATTTTGCGGAAAACATTTTTGTTGTGCCATTCGAAAATACACTCGCTGGCACAATGGCTGGTTCTTTTGTTTGCTCCAGGAGGAGATTGAATCGAACATAAAAGTGTTCAAATCATTCAGATGGCTCTAATCACTATGGGACTTAACATCTGAGGTCATCAGTCCCCTAGACTTAGAACTACTTAAACCTAACTAATCTAAGGACATCACACACATCCATGCCCGAAGCAGGATTCGAATCTGCGACCGCAGCAGCAGCGCGGTTCCAGACTGAAGTGCCTAGAACCGCCCGGCCACAGCGGCCGGCAAAGTAGTTCACTTTGTCACAATATTCATACATGAAGATTTACTGAACTTCGCACATTTCATTTCCAACGGAATTCTCTCAGTGTTTACAGCTGTCTCTGAATGTTAAAGTATTACTTGATATAGACAAATTTACAAGACTCTTCACTTGAAGAATAAGTGAGATAATGTTCACATTAAGTTCTGACTAAGACATTTGACACAATAGTGGCCTACCTACGACGATAGTGTCGTCTTGATCGTTGACTCGAATTGCACCTAGAATTCATCTACTCACCATAAGTACTCCTAGACAAGTCGTTGAGGTGGCGAAGAGAAGCTCCAGGGGGCGTAATTATACCAGCGCTTCCGATTCGTCAGTGCGGCGTCCAGAGACTACACTCTTCTGTGGTTTCGGTGTAGGGGTGCCAACCTTGCTTAGGCATCCCGCACTTCGGACGACACTTCAGTTTTACCTGTAGCATAAAATATATAACACAAGATATTTCGGATTCGCATGATTTTTCGCTATGCTTTTGTTCTCAAATGATTGCAGGGAAACATCAAGTTGTAAGTCTCATATCAAAGACTGATGATGAGGCGGTTATCTTTTAGTTATAGGTCATATATATGACCATAGTTCAAAGTCGAGTAACTCACTGCCCATTGTTCAAAGAATTTTCAGTAAATCAAGGGGCCGGCCGCGGTGGCCGTGCGGTTCTGGCGCTGCAGTCCGGAACCGCGGGACTGCTACGGTCGCAGGTTCGAATCCTGCCTCGGGCATGGGTGTGTGTGATGTCATTAGGTTAGTTAGGTTTAAGTAGTTCTAAGTTCTAGGGGACTTATGACCTAAGATGTTGAGTCCCATAGTGCTCAGAGCCATTTGAACCATTTTTTTGAATTAAGGGCGTGAATTGCGATTGTTAATCTGAGGGAAGCAGAAACTGTAGGGGAGGGGAGGGGAGGGGGGGGGGAGGGATCAGAAATTGTCGTCATATTTTGAAACACGTATCTCCACATCACTGATGGGTGAATGCTAGGTTAAAAGGCGGAATGAAAAAAGTGACACAGTCACGATTAGAACTCACAGTCTTCCAGTTTCCAGCGACGCACTCTACTGCTAGACCACCATGCCAGATGCGAATTAAATATAGCGTGATGTGTTTTCGAGGCACTGTTGCTCTCTCTATTTATTACGGCTATTCACAAGGCGGCAACATCATCGACTTACAACTTAAATTTAATTCATACTTAAACTCAGATAATTCGTACAAAATATTTATAAATTATATACAACAACATTCTTCTCGAATCAATGTATCTATTAGTCAAAATCAGATAAAAAATCTCGACCACGGTTTCTGAGATTAGCCTAGATATAAAGATAGATACGAGCAAGCGACTTCGGTTTATATAAAGAGAGATAATTTTCAGATATGGGCTTCCAATGTACTTCTCTATGTAAATCGTTCCTACTTTTAATTTCACAATTTTGAACTTTGTTGCCTCGCGGGCTAGCCGTGCAGTCTTGGGCGTCTTGTCACGGTCCGCGCGGCTCGCCCCGTCGGAGGTTCGAGTCCTGCCTCGGGCATGGGTGTGTGTGTCCTCCTTAGCGTAAGTTAGTTTAACTTAGATTAAATAGTGTATAAGCTTAGGGACCGTTGACCTTAGCAGTTTAGTCCCATAAGATCTTACTACAAATTTTCAAAAAAATTTGAACTTTGTTGGTTAATGCTAAAAATACCCGACGTGATATGAAGTAACTGAACGAGCCTCGAAATAATGGGCTTAGCAACTGAAAAAAATTTAAGAAATCTTCCCCTGGTAACGCAAGAGATGAGCAAAGCGAGTCAGCACCAACAGTCGACTGGAATGCTAACAAGAAGGGTTGCTGATGTTGCCTGTAATATGGCCGTTTAAGGCAGAGTTAACTGCTACGCGCTGTAAGAGCTGTTGTTCAAATGTTGTTGACGGAGCGTCCGGAAAGCTGACTTTCAAGAAAAGCAGGCTAAATGAAGTCATCATCGCCTCGCAATAGCACCATGCATTGATCAGCCAGAAGCATTATGACCTCCTATATAATAGGCGGTATGTACACCATTGGCATGTATAACAGTGGCGACGCGTCGTTGCGTGGAAGCAACGAGGTCTTGGTAGGTTGTTGGAGGGACACACAAGTCAACTAATTCCCGTAAATACCGGGGAGGGGGGCGATGAGCCCTGACGCCTCACTCAATCGCACCCAAGACGTGTTCGATCGGGTCCAGTTCTGGCGAGTTGGGGGCCAGCACATCAATTGGAACTGGCCACTGTGTTCCTCGAACCACAACATCGCACTCCTGGCCTTGTGACATTGCGCATTATCTTGCTGAAAAATGCCACTGCCGTCGGGAAACATGATCGTCATGAAGGGGTGTACGTGGTCTGAAACAAGTGTGCGGCACTCTTTGGTTGTCATGGTGCCTTGCACGAGCTCCACTGGACCCGTGGGTGCCCACGTGAATTTTCCTCAGAGCATAATGAAGCCTCCGCCAGCTTGTCTCCGTCCCGCAGTACATGTGTGTTGGAGCTGTTCCCCTAGATGTGACGGATTCGTGCTCTCCCATCGGTATGATGAAGAAGGTATCGGGATTCATCAGACCATGCAACGCTCTGCCACTGCGCCAACGTCCAGCGCCGATGGTCACGTGCCCATTTCATTTGTAGTTGCCGATGTCGTGGTATTAACATTGGCACATGCATAGGTCGTCGGCTGCGGAGACCCATCGCTAGGAGTGTGCGCTGTGTGTGCAGGCACACTTGTACTCTGCCCATCGCTACGTCTGATATTAGTTCCGCCACAGTTCGCCGCCTGTCCTGTTTTACCAGTCTGCCCAGCCTACGACGTCCGACATCTGTAATGAAAGGTGGTCGCCCCACGACGTCTGGACGTGGTTTCACCTTGATTTCGCCAAGTTTTGAAGACACTCACCACAGCACTCCTCGAACACCTGACAAGTCGCGCAGTTTCCGAAATGCTCGTGCCGAGCCTCTGAGCCATCACAATCTGCCCTCGGTCAAACTCAGATTGATCGCGCGCCTTCCCCATTCTACACACGGACAGCACACTCACTGATACTACATGCACCGTGCGTGTGTCTGACTGCAGTCATTCCTCACTAGGTGATGCTGCTATCGCCTGGACGGGTTTATATTGATAGTAGGTCGGTGGCTGATAAGTGTAAACAAAACGGTTTCTGTATAAATAATACTACTCTCCAGGGGCTTCATCTACTTCTACTCAGTTCGCAACAATGCAGTCTGGACAAAAAGGAAGATTTTATTTGACGTCCCGTCGACACGGAGGTCATTAGAGACTGATGCAGTGTGAAGTCTTGTGTTGGTCCATCCTCTACTGGTTGGACTGTCTTCAGTCTCTTACGGAACAGGAAGTCGTACTAGATGGACGTTGCCACCGCAATCTGCAGTGCTGCATTCTGAATCAAGACTAATGGGAGCTGTGAGCGACGTCAATCAACAGACCTTCAGGTGGCCTACCTAACAGGTCCACGGTGCAGTCAACAGTCGTCATTGGCTGCCTGCCATTCCTGTGGGTGTGCTTCGATGCTGCGGGCCTTACTCCTGTCGGAAGCTGCATCTTGACTCGCGACCTCGCACACTCCGTGCGGCTGCTTACTGGGGCACCGTCAACGCGAGCGCCCTTGTTATTACCCCACAAAGATATTATTGCACCTGGCCTAGCGTGGTCGTTATCGGAAACATGCTGGGACGTTGCAGTAAACAAGTGCAGTGGTAGCCAAGGAAAACGCATCGCACTGTGAAAGATTTCAAGGCAGTCGTGCAAATACTATCAAGTGTTTCAGCTTGTCCTTGTGAAATATCACGATAAGAACTCACGATAAGCCGACCGAAGCGCCCTCATTCCCGGTTGTAATAATATTGTGTTCAACTAATGCGTATTCCCCAGAGCTGTTAGCACCTGAGGCAGCGTGGACAACATAGGACGAGCTGCGGCCAGCAACCCGAGACATCGCTGGACGCTGAGTCTGTACTTTCACCACTGCGGCCTCCGAGAAGCGCGACTTCTCCCAGCCCTAGCTCCTGGCAACTGTGAATGAAAACTTTGTATTCTGGGACAATAAACGTTTGTTTCGTTAATGATGTTTCATTATCGCTGACGATACTTTGCACTGGTCCGTACAAGTGACTTCGATCACTGGCCACCTGCTCCAATGGACCAATACTTATATATTTAATAGGATCTTTACATATTGCAGATGTCAGCATGTAGGCGGCATTTGTTTTCGATATAGTGGAAGAGAGGGACGTGGTAATGTCTTATCGAGTTCTCCACCTAGTGGCGTTAGCGGAGGCTTTATAGTTCGTACTTTTTGGCTTTTGAATAGCACAAAATAACGAGAATAGAGAGAATGTTTGGGTGACAAACATGAATGCACTCTGAGGAATGGAGATCTTCTTCGGACTGCAGTAGCTATACGTAGTTTGGAGTTGCACTGCACAGTAGCAAAATTCTCATCCTTCTTACAGTTCCTGTATGATATGGAGTCTTCCTAATTTTCCTGATAAGAAACACTACTGTAACTGCTCGTACTGTCTTTTCTACTACCTCGTGTTGCAAGAGAAAGCTTCGTTTGACGCTGGCCTTATACACTGTACATGGTTGGCAGAGCTATGACATGATTCCCACTGAGTGGTCAAAACATGGTCATGCCGCATAAAATCAGCTCACCCTGTTTCTCCACAGGATGCAGAAAGTGTTAGATATAGCGGTCTCCGAATTCCGCTCAGTTTCAAATTAAATTGGAACGATCACATGGATAAAGCTGCAGGGAGGGCGGAAAGTTACAAGATGCAGGGGACCTATCGGAAACCAAGCTGAAGATTCTCTGTGTGGGATCCTTAACAGATACGTTCGAAAAAGGTGACTCGTTTCGAGATATGAGAGTGCCACGAATATGATTCACCAGTGGCTCTAATAACTAAAAGACATATCCAACGCTGTTATGTGATTAAATGGAGACACTTGATTCCAAATCTCAGGCAGCATTTCTACCAGAAAGCATAACACTACAGATCTGAAAAGCTAGTGTATTCGTCGTAGGAATTTGTACATTGCTTGCGACTACAATCTAGTGTTGTATTTTTACGAGATTCATCACACAGCACGCCATCTACTGTGTGTGATCATTCCCAATCAACCAGCATCCTCCTTCACCTATAACCCAACAGGTATATCGCAGAACCTCTGTTACACTATCTACATGGTGACAAGATAGAATGCATTACAAATACTGTTTGTTATCGTGGGAAATATCTAGCAGTGGCAAGAGGGAGTTGCAAATATCGGCTCAATACCATGTTCCTTAGCCGAATCACTTTCTAAATTTGATAATATGGTTGATTTTATTATGAGCTTACACAACTGGCGAGGGGCACCTGCATTTTCGGTCTGTAAATATACACTCCACAATCACCGTCTGTATTCAGTGTTGTGGTACATATGTGGTAGACCATTTCATTTGGAAGCAATACCATACCACGATTTATAAAGCATGTATAGTTTTTAACATGGATATAGCTAGCGACATTTGTGTGGTCCTGTAGAACCAAGACTGCCTTTTATGCATGGTGATAGTGACATGGTCACTGCGATTACGCTTTTAAGATCTGGTCGCTTTTAAGGTGGTTACGTCTCTCTCCCTAAGACACATTGGTACCACTCGAAAGAAAAACAAACGAGGCTTGCCATCTATCGCGGTTTTTCACTCAGTATTGTTTGGTGCCAACAGCATTCAGTTACTAACGAAGTATTATACTCAGTAGAGGATGTGTGCTAGATTCGCTGTGATCAGCAGGCTTATAAAGTTTGTGTTAGGGTGTAAAGTTACTGTGGTCATCATTCTTACATGTTGTTGTTGTTGTGGTCTTCAGTCCTGAGACTGGTTTGATGCAGCTCTCCATGCTTCTCTATCCTGTGCAAGCTTCTTCATCTCCCAGTACCTACTGCAACCTACATCCTTCTGAATCTGCTTAGTGTATTCATCTCTTGGTCTCCCTCTACGATTTTTACCCTCCATGCTGCCCTCCAACACTAAATTGGTGATCCCTTGATGCCTCAGAACATGTCCTACCAACCGGTCCCTTCTTCTATTCAAGTTGTGCCACAAATTTCTCTTCTCCCGAATTCTATTCAATACCTCCTCATAAGTTATGTGATCTACCCATCTAATCTTCAGCATTCTTCTGTAGCACCACGTTTCGAAAGCTTCTATTCTCTTCTTGTCCAAACAATTTATCGTCCATGTTTCAATTCCATACTTGGCTACACTCCATACAAATACGTTCAGAAACGACTTCCTGACACTTAAATCTATACCCGATGTTAACAAATTTCTCTTCTTCAGAAACGCTATCCTTCCCGTTGCCAGTCTACATTTTATATCCTCTCTACGTCGACCATCATTAGTTATTTTAATCCCCAAACAGCAAAACTCATTTACTACTTTATTTGTCTCATTTGCTAATCTAATTCCCTCAGCATCACCCGACTTAATTCGACTACTTTCATTATCCTCGTTTTGCTTTTGTTGATGTTCATCCTATATCCTCCTTTCAAGACACTGCCGATTCCGTTCAACTGCTCTTCCAACTCTTTTGCTTTCTCTGACAGAATTACAATGTCATCGACGAACCTCAAAGTTTTTATTCCTTCTCCATGGATTTTAATTCCTACTCCGAATTTTTATTTTGTTTCCTTTACTGATTGCTCAACATACAGATTGAATAACATCGGGGAGAGGCTACAACTTTGTCTCACTCCCTTCCCAACCACTGCTTCCCTTTCATGTCCCACGACTCTTATAACTACCATCTGGTTTCTGTACAAATTGTAAATAGCCTTTCGCTGTCAGTAGTTCTAATGGAATGCT
Source organism: Schistocerca americana (assembly GCF_021461395.2). Lineage (NCBI taxonomy): Eukaryota > Metazoa > Arthropoda > Insecta > Orthoptera > Acrididae > Schistocerca > Schistocerca americana. Next base: position 719,405,040 of record NC_060130.1, read on the forward strand.
GTCTACTCCCGGGGCCTTGTTTCGACTTAGGTCTTTCAGTGCTCTGTCAAACTCTTCACGCAGTATCATATCTCCCATTTCATCTTCATCTACATCCTCTTCCATTTCCATAATAGTGTCCTCAAGTACATCGCCCTTGTATAGACCCTCTATATACTCCTTCCACCTTTCTGCTTTCCCTTCTTTGCTTAGAACTGGGTTTCCATCTGAGCTCTTGGTATTCACACAAGTGGTTCTCTTTTCTCCAAAGGTATCTTTAATTTTCCTGTAGGCAGTATCTATCTTACACCTAGTGAGATAAGCCTCTAAATCCTTACATTTCTCCTCCAGGCATCCCTGCTCAGCCATTTTGCACTTCCTGTCGATCGCATTTTTGAGACGTTTGTATTCATTTTTGCCTGCTTCATTTAGGGCATTTTTGTATTTCCTCCTTTCATCAATTAAATTCAATATTTCTTCTGTTACCCACGGATTTTACTACCCCTCGTCTTTTTACCTACTTGATCCTCTGCTGCCTTCACTATTTCATCTCTCAAAAAATGGTTCAAATGGCTCTGAGCACTATGGGACTTAACATCTTAGGTCATCAGTCCCCTAGAACTTAGAACTACTTAAACCTAACTAACCTAAGGACATCACACACATCCATGCCCGAGGCAGGATTCAAACCTGCGACCGTAGCAGTCCCGCGGTTCCGGACTGCAGCGCCTAGAACCGCAAGACCACCGCGGCCGGCTTTCATCTCTCAAAGCTACCCATTCTTCTTCTACTGTATTTCTTTCCCCCATTGCTGTCAATTGTTCCCTTATGCTCTCCCTGAAACTCTGTACAACCTCTGGTTCTTTCAGTTTATCCAGGTCCCATCTCCTTAAATTTCCACCTTTTTGCAGTTTCTTCAGTTTTAATCTACAGTTCATAACCAATAGATTGTGGTCAGAGTCCACATCTGCCCCTGGAAATGTCTTACAATTTAAAACCTGGTTCCTAAATCTCTGTCTTACCATTATATAATCTATCTGATACCTTCTAGCATCTCCAGGCTTCTTCCATGTATACAACCTTCTTTCATGATTCTTGAACCAATTGTTAGCTATGATTAAGTTATGCTCTGCGCAAAATTCTACCAGGCGGCTTCCTCTTTCATTTCTTGCCCCCAATCCATATTGCCGGCCGAAGTGGCCGTGCGGTTAAAGGCGCTGCAGTCTGGAACCGCAAGACCGCTACGGTCGCAGGTTCGAATCCTGCCTCGGGCATGGATGTTTGTGATGTCCTTAGGTTAGTTAGGTTTAACTAGTTCTAAGTTCTAGGGGACTAATGACCTCAGCAGTTGAGTCCCATAGTGCTCAGAGCCATTTGAACCATTTGAACCCAATCCATATTAGCCTACTACGTTTCCTTCTCTCCCTTTTGCTACTATCGAATTCCAGTCATCCATGACTATTAAATTTTCGTGTCCCTTCTCTATCCGAATAATTTCTTTTATGTCATCATACATTTCATCAATTTCTTCGACATCTGCAGAGCTAGTTGGCATATAAACTTGTACTACTGCAGTAGGCGTGGGCTTCGTGTCTATCTTGGCCACAATAATGCGTTCACTATGCTGTTTGAAGTAGCTTACCCGCACTCCCCATTTTTTTTTTTTCATTATTAAACCTACTCCTGCATTACCCCTATTTGATTTTGTATTTATGGCCCTGTATTCACAAGACCAAAAGTCTTCACTAATTCCCACTATATCTACACTACTGGCCATTAAAATTGCTACACCACGAAGATGACGTGCTACAGACGCGAAATTTAACCGACAGGAAGAAGATGCTGTGATATGCAAATGATTAACTTTTCAGAGCATTCACACAATGTTGCCGCCGGTGGCGACATTTACAAAGTGCTGACATGAGGAAAGTTTCCAACCGATTTATCATACACAAACAGCAGTTGACCGGCGTTGACTGGTGAAACGTTGTTGTGATGCTTCGTGTAAGGAGGAGAAATGTGTACCATTACGTTTCCGACTTCGATAAAGGTCGGATTGTAGCCTATCGCGATTGCGGTTTATCGTATCGCGACATTGCTGCTCGCGTTGGTCAAGATTCAATGACTGTTAGCAGAATATGGAATCGGTGGGTTCAGGAGGGTAATACGGAACGCCGTGCTGGATCCCAACGTCCTCATATCACTAGCAGTCGAGATGACAGGCATCTTATCCGCATGGCTGTAACGGATCGTGCAACCACGTCTCGATCCCTGAGTCAACAGATAGGAGCGTTTGCAAGACAATAACCATCTGCACGAACAGTTCGACGACGTCTGCAGCAGTATGGACTATCAGCTCGGAGACCATGGCTGTGGTTACCCCTTGACGCTGCATGACAGACAGGAGCGCCTGCGATGGTGCACTCAACGAAGAACCTGAATGCACGAATGGCAATATGTCATTTTTTCTGATGAATCCAGGTTCTGTTTACAGCATCATGATGGTCGCATTCGTGTTTGGCGGTTTGGCGACATCGCGGTGAATGCACATTGGAATCGTGTATTCGTTATCACCATACTGGCGTATCACCCGGCGTGATGGTATGGGGTGCCATCGGTTACACGTCTCGGTCACCTCTTGTTCGCATTGACGGCACTTTGAACAGTGGACGTTACATTTCAGATGTGTCACGACCCGTGGCTCTACCCTTCATTCTATCCCTGCGAAACCCTACATTTCAGCAGGATAATGCACGACCGCATGTTGCAGGTCCTGTACGGGCCTTTCTGGATATAAAAACTATTCGACTGCTGCCCTGGCCAGCACATTCTCCAGTTCTCTCACCAATTGAAAACGTCTGGTCAATAGTGGCCGAACAACTGGCTCGTCACAATACGCCAGTCACTACTCTTGATGAACTGTGGTATCGTGTTGAAACTGCATGGGCTGCTGTACCTGTACACGCCATCCAAGCTCTGTTTGACTCAATGCACAGGCGTATCAAGGCCGTTATTACAGCCAGAGGTGGTTGTTCTGGGTACTGATTTCTCAGGATCTATGCACCCAAATTGCGTGAAAATTTAATCACATGTCAGTTCTAGTATAATATATATGCCCAATGAATACCCATTTGTGATCTGCATTTCTTCTTGGTGTAGCAATTTTAATGGCCAGTAGTGTAACTTTAACCTATCCATTTCCCTTTTTTAGTTTTATAACCTACCTGTCCGATTAAGGGATCTGACATTCCACGCTCCAATCCGTAGAACGCCAGTTTTCTTTCTCCTGATAACGACGTCCTCTTGAGTAGTCCCCGCCCGCAGATCCGAATGGGGGACTCTTTTATCTCCGGAATATTTTAACCAAGAGGACACATTCATCATTTAACCATACAGTAAAGCTGCATGCCCTCGAGAATAATGACGGCTGTAGTTTCCCCTTGCTTTCAGCCGTTCGCAGTACCAGCACAGCAAGGCCCTTTTGGTTAGTGTCAGATGGCCAGATCAGTCAATCATGCAGACCGTTGGCCCTGCAACTACTGAAAATGCTGCTGCCCCTCTTCAGGAACCGCACGTTTGTCTAGCCTCTCAACAGATACCCCTCCGCTGTGGTTGCACCTACGGTACGGCTATCTGTTTCGTGAGGCACGCAAGCCTCCCCACCAACGACAAGGTCCATGGTTCATGGGGTGGCGTTCTTACACATACGGAGAAAATAACTATGTGCAATCGTAAGAGAGGTATGGATTTGACATGGGAGATTGTAATATCAGTGCACCGATAGCTGTAAGGAGGGTGAAGGATTTTAGATGGGAAATTATGTCAATTTATAGGAGGGATATAGGTACTGATATCTGCAAAGCCACAGCCGTCAGGAGGAGGAATTTCCCGTACTTTGCTCATTCTCAAATGTCGTCAGATTTGGGCTGAAATCGTAATATTTAATTCGAATTACAGTAATAAATATGTGGCTGGTTTCCTAGGATGACACCGTTTGGTGTGCGGGGCGCGCTGGAGGCTTAAGGCTCTTGCTAACGGCGGGTAAAACGAAAAGTTCCAGCCGGCTAGTTAGTCTGTTCTCGCCCACAGCAGCAGAGGCAGATGGGGGCGGCGGCGTGTTCTGGATAGTTGAATACTCAGTTGTTTTGAGTTCTCTCAGCGATCGTGTGTGTTGCACGTATTCTCCATGGAAAATTGATCGATTCATTATCGACCACTACCAACTGTTGGCGCTGGACATATTGATAACAACCGAATTCCTACCACTCCAATCATCCCTGGATGCCCTCCACGGCTGGGCAGTCCTCTCTGGTGGGCAGAGTCTTGCTGCTGACCTGTCTCAATAGCTGAGACGTGTGTGCACTGCGGCAAATAGCGCTGCACGAATCTGGCCTGCGGCGCTGCGTGTGGACATTGGGACCTGAGTGCACCGGATGTACAACTGTTTCAGCGATCTCCAGCATCTAACCATGACAACAACTACCTCAGAATGGAACGAGGTTTAGGTGTGTGGTATTTAATGCTTCTCAATACAGTCCAGTGGACTCTATCTTGCAGCAGAAAGGCGGCAGTGGTATTCGTTGTGGTCACTGTCCCATCACGTGGTACACCCTTCCGCCTCCTCCTCCTCCTGCTCGTTCTTTGCACTGGTGTAACTGAGAGAACTGACTTTGGGGTTATATAGTACTTCCAAAAATACCAATCACAACATCAAAAGTTCTCAGTTAATCAATTTATTGTTTCTGATAGTAGTGTTGTGAGCACACACACCATTGCAACCCCTCTGCAGATTGTTTAAGGTCATAGCATGTAACTGACTGAGATTTGAAATTTTCAAAATGGCTCTGAGCACTATGGGACTTAACATCTGTGGTCATCAGTCCCCTAGAACTTAGAACTACTTAAACCTAACTAACCTAAGGACATCACACACATCCATGCCCGACGCAGGATTCGAGCCTGCGACCGTAGTGGTCACGCGGTTCCAGACTGAAGCGCCTAGAACCGCACGGCCACACCGGCCGGCTGAAATTTTCAGCTACCCCCAACATGATGGACTTATTACCAAATGACCTAACTGTGCCAAAATCTACCTATAGAAGGCAAGGGGGGAAAATTCAGTAGGCTTTGTACACCTTGCGGTTGCAGGATCCATTCCCGCCAAAAATTCCAATCCTTGTATCCACCAGTAGGATGCAATGTAAAACTGTCCCACACAAAGAGTATCGATTTAATTAATTAGTCAATCAAGCTGAGAGAGTGAGGGAATGTTTCCAAAACACCCACATCTGTGTGTTAATCAGATAAACACTGCTCTGTTTGCGGTTCAGTCCAACTGTGACCGATTGCACTTGCGGTCACGGCAATGGCAGGCGACAGTACATGACCACTTGAGAGAGGGACAGCATGTGTTCAAGTACATGTGACCTCCATATATCCTCCTCATTCGATGAAAACTGCAGTGACTGTAAACTGATCTCCAAAGACACAAATACAAACTACCTGTGGAGTGCAAAGTATCGATATACTAATATGTAAAATTCTTTGATCCATGGTATGATATTCGACCTGACATTTATGCAAGCCACATAGAAACCGATCGCAATTTGCAACCTTCTGCACTATTGTTGAGATTTTGGCAGAGCGCTGTACAGTATTACTTGAACCACAGAGTTGGTCAAGTTACTAGTAGACGTGATTAGCCATTGTCATGCTCCGACTTGCTCAACAGTGAAATGATGTGGCAGTGGAAAAACACGTGGTCAGATGTGAGTGACAAGAAGCAGCAAGATATGAAGCCGCAGAGAAGAGATGTTCTTCTTACTCATATCCATATTGGCCATACTCCTTTAATAAACGGTTTCCTGCTCCAGCGGAACGATCGTCCTGTTTGTAACTGCTGCGACATATTCCATTTGGTGAAACATATTTTAACTGATTTTGGACTGAATTGATGGACTGGTAGAAGCGGCCTCAGGGTAGATCAGTTTGGCTTCATGTAGGTTTAAAGAAAGCCAAACCTACATTTATAGCGTTTGTAGATTTAGGGAAAGTTTTGATGTTGTTAGCTGGAATACACTCTTTGAAATTTTGATGGCTGCTGGGATAAAATACGGAAAATGAAAGGTTATCTACAACTTGTAAAGAAACTAAATTGCAGTCATAAGTGTTGAAGGATATGAAAGAGAGGTCGCAACTGAGGAGAGATTAAGAGAGTTTAACCTATCCCTCACATTACTCAATCTGTACATTAAGCAAGGTGTAAAGGAACCTAAGGAGAAACTTGGAAAGGGAATGAAAGTTCAGGGACAAAAGAAAACGTTTTAGGTTTATAATGACATTTTAATTCTGGCAGAAACGGCAAACAACTTGAAATATCAGTCGAACGGAATGGCGAAAGTCTCGAAAAGGGATTATAAGAGGAATAGCAACAACAGTAAAAGAAGGTAATGGAATGTAGTCAAACTGAATGAGGCGATGATGAGGTAATTAGATTAGGAAGCGAGACACCGAAAGTAACACGCGAATCTTGCTATTGTTAAGAGCAAAATAGCTGACGACGATTTTTTTTTCCTTTATTGAATTTCGATTCCCCCGAAGGGGGCGGGCTGGCAGCAGCTTATTACGCTGCTCTGCAGCCTACAGACTTTTTAAAAACGTAAGAAGAAAAGAAACGATAAAAGCAGGCGATAAAACGGTGACTTAAATTGCAAAACGGCGGAAAATTGTGGAAAGTTAAAACATAAAGAAAAGGGGTTCAAAAATGGTTCATATGGCTCTGAGCACTATGGGACTTAACGTCGATGGTCATCAGTCCCCTAGAACTTAGAACTACTTAAACCTAACTAACCTAAGAACAGCACACAACACCCAATCATCACGAGGCAGAGGAAATCCCTGACCCCGCCGGGAATCGAACCGAAAAGGGGTTGGCAATGCTGATAAAATACACAGGAATCAGACAAGTAACATAGTAGACACACAATTAAAAAAAACATGGCGACAGTCTGGTTTCTGTTCGCAAGAGATAAAAAAATCACACCCAGTGACGGTATGATGGCCGTTCGCAACACTTCCCAAAAGACACACAACACTGAACACTCACTGTAAAATACTGCATGAAAATGTCGGCACAAAGATGACACTCCCTAGCCAAGGGCAGATAGGGTGGGGGGGGGGGGGGGCTGGACAGATGAGGGGGAAAACAAGGAGGAAGGAGAGGAAAAAACGAAAGGGGGGGGGGGAACCAAAGGAGCGAGAAGACCCATAAGGGGGGGGGGGGAGGGGCAGGACAGACGCGAGAGGGAATGGGAAAAGGCAGAGGAGGGGCTGACGATGATGGAGGTACAGAGAATATAAACTGCAGACTGGCAACAGCAAGCAAAGCATTTATGAAACTATAAATGTTTTAACTTCGAATATATATTTAAGTCTTAGAATGTCTTTTCTTAAGGTATGAGGGCTGCTCAAAAGTAATGTCTAAGAATTTCGAATGTGAAAATTCTTAAAGATTTATAAATAAAACAAGTTATTAACATTCTACAGCTTTATTCCTCGTGTCTACATATTTGCAGCCCTCTACCGCTAGAGGGCTCCGAACTGCAACGTGTAACATGGCGGTGTGTAACGTAACTATGTTGTTGGACGAGAAACAGCTTTCTGTAATCGAGTTTCGAATTTGAAGAGTTCGTCCACACATGGAGCTCCCTCTCCTTCACCATGACAATGCCAGATCACACACGAGGACTGCCTGGCGTTCACTGGCAAGGGTCATCCTCCATACAGTCCCGACTTGGTCCATATCCTATTTTCATCTGTTTCCAAAACTTAAAGAATACCTTCGAGCACTTCACTTTGACGGTTGTTATCTCCTTTATATTGTTTTTAAATGTATTCCTGTATATTTATGTCTCTTGGCTGGAGAGCACCGCTTATGCTGCTGCCAGCCCGCCCCTGATGGGGAATGGAAATGACAATAAAGGAAAAAAAAAAAAACACTTTGACGGTGCTCAAGCAGTGCAAGCAGCGGTGAGGTTGCGGTTCCCATAACAAAGACAAACTTGCTACAAAAAAAACGGTCTCTCGCTGGGAGAAGTAAGTTCTTTGCCAGAGTGACTATGTCGATAAATAAATATGTAGACATGAAGAATGAAGACGTAGAATGTTAATAACATATCATTTATTTAGGAATCTCTAAGAGTTTTCACAAAAGAAATTCGGAAGCATTACTTTTCAGCACGCCCTCATATTTGTCTTCACTGTAGCTTTGTACAGAAAGAAAATGGTTCAAATGGCTCTAAGCACTATGGGACTTAACTTCTGAGGTCATCAGTCGCCTAGAACCTAGAACTACTTAAACCTAACTAACCTAAGAACATCACACACAACCATGGCCGAGGCAGGATTCGAACCTGCCACCGTAGCGGTCGAGCGGTTCCAGACTGTAGCGCCTAGAACCGCTCGGCCACAACGGCCGGCTTTGTACAGAAGTGAACGATAGTAAAACGTTCAGACGATAATAGAATGAAAGCTTTTGAAATGTGTTGCTGCAGCAGAATGCTGGAGGTTAGATGGTTACATCGAATAAATAATGAGGAGGACCGAATAGAACTGGAGAAAAAAGAAGTTTACGACACAACTTAGGGACGGGTTTCTAGGACACTTTTTGGGGCGTGAAGGAATCGTCATTTTGGTGACGGGGGAACAGTGACGGGTAGTAATTATAGAGGGAGGCCAACTGGCTTGACTGGAGTAATCACCTTTAAGTGGAAGTACTTTGCAGCATTTGTGAAATGTAGAGACTTGCACAGTATAGTCGAACGTGGAGGGCTGCACTAAAACCAGTGTCCAGGCTGAAGGCCACCATTATAACAACAACAACAACAATGACAACAACAACAACGTTGACACAAGGACGACCTTTTACTTTACGGAATTGTGCTGAATTTTACGCAATTTTACTGTAAATGTTGCTCGTATTTTAAATTTTTGTGAATTCTCATAGTTCTCCCTAAGATATTAGGTAGGAGCATCTAACGTGTCACAGACTGTTTGGTTCATCCCATATGTTGTGTGTCAGCCACATAGATATGGATATTTAATTTAACTCTATGTTCCATGTGGTACGTTCTGTATTTCAAAATATCTCACAAATGATGATCAATTAAGAATTTCGAAGTGTCTGAAAATACATATGCATATGTCACATACATACGAGATATGAGATGGACATCAGCAAAAGCAAAACGAGGATAATGGAATGTAGTCGAATTAAATCAGGTGATGCTGAGGGAATTAGATTAGGAAATGAGACACTTAAAGTAGTAGATGAGTTTTGCTATTTGGGGAGCAAAATAACTAATTATGGTCGAAGTAGAGAGGATATAAAATATAGACTGGCAATGGCAAGGGAAGCGTTTATGAAGAAGAGAAATTTTTTAACATCGAGTACAGATTTAAGTATCAGAAAGTCATTTCTGAAAGTGTTTGTATGGAGTGTAGCCATGTATGGAAGTGAAACATGGACGATAATTGGTTTAAACTAGAAGAGAATAGAAGCTTTTGAAATGTGGTGCTACAGAAGAATGCTGAAGATTAGATAGGTAGATCACGCAACTAATGAGGAGGTACTGAATATAATTGGAGAGAAGAGGAATTTGTGGCACAACTTGGCTAGGAGGAGGGATCGGTTGGTAGGACATGTTCTGAGGCATCAAGGGATCACCAATTTACTATTGAAGGGCAGAGTGGAGGGTAAAAACCATAGAGGGAGACCAAGAGATGAATACACTAAGCACACTCAGAAGGATGTAGGTTGCAGCAGTTACTTGGAGATGAAGAAGCTTGCGCAGGATAGAGTAGCATGGAGGGCAGCATCAAACCAGTCTCTGGACTGGAGACCACAACAACAACAGCGTCACATAAACTGCCAGAAACAAAACAGTACAACCTTTTAGAGGTTTCCAATTCACTCAAGGCTTATTGTTGCAACGTTGCATATGGAGTACATGAAATTTCACTTACAGATCAATAGCACAAGCGGTTCTGAGATACTAGATATCGACCCATGTTGAAACACCCATACTAGTAAATGGAGCAGCCTCCACAGGCCGCAATATAGTCGCTGACTCTGGCCTCCAGTCGATCGTGCAGATGGCGAATACTGTCCTGGGATCCGTTATGCCACGCCTGCTCGACCTGTCAATGTTAAATCTGTAAGAGTTATTGGTTAACGAGATGCATCACATTCTACATGTGCTCGAATGGAACCAAGGCTGGAGATTTTGCTTGCCAGGGAAGTTGCTCCACGTCTTGCAGAACACATTGAGATTCACGGGTAGTGTGTGGGAGAGCTATATCCTGTTGGAACAACACATCACCTTCCTGGTGCAAGAATGGCAAAAATAGGGGTCTAACAGCATACTGCATGTACCAAGCGCTGGTTATCGTGTCCTCCAGAAACACCAAAGGTGAGCGACAGTTTTAGCTGATCATAAGGCATGGGGCGCGGCCAATGTGTCTTGGACAAATACACTCTTCGAGACAGCACTAACCAGGTCTACGTAGTACGCATAAACGACCATCACTTGCGTGCGGGCAGAATCAGCTTTCGTTGCCGAAGACCACAGCACACCATTCCATTTTCCAAATGATTCTCTGACAGCAACAGTTAAGTACCAACGTAACAGGAGTGCAACCCTTCCGCAAATTGCTGTAGAGTTCAATGCTGGGCCATCAACAAATGTCAGCGTGAGAACCATTCAACGAAACATCATCAATACAGGCTTTCGGAGCCGAAGGCCCACTCGTGTACCCTTGATGACTGCACGACACAAAACGTTACGCCTCGTCTGGGCCGGTAAACACCGACATTGGACCGTTGATGACTGGAAACATGGTGCCTGGTCGGACGAGTCTTGTTTCAAATTGTATCTAGCGGATGGACGTGTGCGGGTATGGAGACAACCTCATGAATCCATGGACCCTGCATGTCAGCAGGAGACTGTTCAAGCTGATGGAGGCTCTGTAATGGTTCGGGGCGTGTGCATTTGGAGTGATATAGGACCCCTGATACGTCTAGATACGACTCTGACAGGTGACACGTGCGCAGTTGTTAGATCGGTTACTTCTGCTACAATGGCAGTCCATTGTGCATGTCCATTGCGCATTGGACAATTACAGCAGGTGTACAGTTTCTTTGGCTCTTCAGTGTAAAATTAAATACTTTTATTGTTATTTTGTCGATAACCGACATTCCCACTTTTTACAATGCTATTCATTTAAACAGCACCGGTAACGGCGCTACTTAAATAAATAAATAGCGTTGTTCAAATGGTCCAAATGGCTCTGAGCACTATGGGACTTAACTTCTGAGGTCATCAGTCCCCTAGAACTTAGAACTACTTAAACCTAACTAACCTAAGGACATCACACACATCCATGCCCGAGGCAGGATTCGAACCTGCGACCGTAGCGGTCGCGCGGTTCCAGGCTGAAGCGCCTAGAACCGCTCGATCACAGCGGCCGGCAAATAGTGTTGTAAAAAGTGGCTGTGTAAGAGTCAGCCTATATTAGATACTTTTATTATTTTACAGTTCATGATTTACAGGTGCTCGGGTGACATTTTTTGTAAAAACAGAGGAAGCACCTATTTTCTCGGCTTCTTGCGCACACTTTTACAATTACATGATTTTTTTGAAGTTTATGTAGAAAAAAACTAGGTTTACATAATAAAAGTTTTACCCTCATAGCACAAAAATGGTTCAAATGGCTCTGAGCACTATGGGACTTAACTTCTGAAGTCATCAGTCCCCTAGAACTTAGAACTACTTAAACCTAACTAACCTAAGGACATCACTCACATCCAAGCCCGAGGCAGGATTCGAACCTGCGACCGTAGCGGTCGCGCGGCTCCAGACTGCAGCGCCTAGAACCGCTCGGCCACTCCGGCCGGCCTCATAGCACAGTTTACATCAAATCATGCGTAACGCACCATTTAGCCAAATACTGACGAGCATGGCTGGTGATGCACAATGGGATATGTTTTGATGCAGTTTCCTTGGGATGTGATTTCTTTTTCTCTCGATGAGATAACAGTAGTTTTGAGGCTTTTTGATCAAATTCTTTAGCTGACAATAAAAACAAGCATGGCAGGGTTGCAGTTGCGGAGTGCATTTGGTGGGAATCATTTTAATATTAACCACTGCAGATACACGTCTGGGACATGTACTATTAGACTGACCAGATCTATAACAACAACATAAATGGAAATCGTGCTTTACTTTAACCTCATACAGCTTTGCGATGGCTTCATATTAGCGAAGTTGATAAATTTCAGGCAAAATCTATTATTAGCCGTAACTCAGTAACTAATCATTTGCGGACCTATATTTATATGAACTTTTTTGTTTAGTTTTACTTGTAGAATAACACATTAAAATATTTGCATATCTTCTTGAATCACCCTGTGTATTTAAGAGACGCTTTCAGATATTCTCGTATTTTATGGGATCTTCAGTTTAAAGTATTTTGTCTCACGACAGACATTCTAATTTTGACATCCTGAGTCAAACATTTTAAAATTGTTACTCTCTCTCGTTCAAACAAAACTTTATACAGTAGCCGATAATGTTAACATTGAATACCCTAAACCCAAACAATTCGATCTGTTAACTAACTGTACGAGGGAGTTCAAACTGTTTATTTCAAAAGGAGTCAGTATCCATTTTTCACAATGTGCTCGTTGCAATGTGCGGAAACTGCGTTAAAATTGTTTCATAATGTCCTACCACCGCCAATACTTTGACTACCGGTCGAAAAACCTCATCTGCTAGACCTTACAAATCGCTCTTACGAAGCTCGAAGTCATCAGACTTAAAAGGAAATGGCATGTCCAGGAAAACTGGCGTTGCAGCAGCTCTACAAGGAAGTGAGCAATCGTCTATTAAGTCCATGTCCGAGGAGACGACCTACGAGTTCCGCAACACGTATTTCAACGGAATCTTGTGGTTACAGAGGGCCGGAAAACATACACAGAGTTTCATCCGAATAAATGCGGTAAGGTCTATCTTGAGAACACATGGCATAAATTCCCTCGCCTATCGGCTAATCCCACCGCTCTCCTCTTTTTCACCATTAGCAATAAATAAAAATAACGACAATTTATCGGCTAATAGTATCCAAAATAATTTCAGGAATTTATAATCCTAATTCGTAAACAAGAGTTAGCTACGGGAACACATATACAGTTCTCTTTTTAGCCACTAGCATATCGTTCGTTCGATGCGCTCATTCCTTTCTTGTTACCCTATCCCTGTACATTCTTCTCTACGAACTTCTGCAAATAACATTCCCATAAATATGAGACAAATATTCTACACTACTGACCATTAAAATTGCTACACCAAGAAGAAATGCAGATGATAAATGGGTATTCATTGGACAAATATATTATACTAGAACTGACATGTGATTACATTTTCACGCAATTTGGGTGCATAGATCCTGAGAAAGCAGTACCCAGAACAATCACCTCTAGCCGCAATCACGGCCCTGATACGCCTGGGCATTGAGTCAAACAGAGCTTGGATGGCGTGTACAGGTACAGCTGCCCATGCAGCTTCAACACGATACCACAGTTCATCAAGAGTAGTGAATGGCGTATTGTGACGAGCCAGTTGCTCGGCCACCATTGACCAGACGTTTTCAATTGGTGAGAGATCTGGAGAATGTGCTGGCCAGGGCAGCAGTTGAACGTCTTCTGTATCCAGAAAGGCCAGTACAGAACCTGCAACATGCGGTCGTGCATTATCGTGCTGAAATGTAGGGTTTCACAGGGACTGAATGAAGGGTAGAGCCACGGGTCGTAACACATCTGAAATGTAACGTCCACTGTTCAAAGTGCCGTCAGTGCGAACAAGAGGTGACCGAGACGTGTAACCAATGGCACCCCATACCATCACGCCGGGTGAAACGCCAGTATGGCGATGACGAATACACGCTTCCAATGTGCGTTCGCCGCGATATCGCCAAACGCGGATGCGACTATCATAATGCTGTAAACAGAACCCGGACTCATCCGAAAGAGTGACGTTTTGCCATTCGTGCACCCAGGTTGGTCGTTGAGTACACCATCGCAGGCGCTCCTGTCTGTGATGCAGCGTCAAGGGTAATCGCAGCCATGGTCTCCGAGCTGATAGTCCATGCTGTTGCAAACTTCGTCGAACTGTTGGTACAGATGGTTGTTGTCTTGCAAACGTCCCCATCTGTTGACTCAGGGATCGAGACGTGGCTGCACGATCCGTTACAGCCATGCGGATAAGATGCCTGTCATCTCGACTGCTAGTGATACGAGGCCGTTGGGATCCAGCACTTTGTTCCGTATTACCCTCCTGAACCCACCGATTCCATATTCTGCTAACAGTCATTGGATCTCGACCAACGCGAGCAGCAATGTCGCTATACGATAAACCGCAATCGCGATAGGCTACAATCCGACCTTTATCAAAGTCGGAAACGTGATGGTACCCATTTCTCCTCCTTACACGAGGCATCACAACAACGTTTCACCAGGCAACGCCGGTCAACTGCTGTTTGTGTATGATAAATCGGTTGGAAACTTTCCTCATGTCAACACGTTATAGGTGGCGCCACCGGCGCCAATCTTGTGTGAATGCTCTGAAAAGCTAATCATTTGCATATCACAGCATCTTCTTCCTGTCGGTTAAATTTCGCGTCTGTAGCATGTCATCTTCGTGGTGCAGCAATTTTAATGGCCAGTTGTGCATTACCTGTCTCCATCCGCTCGGGCAGTGCTAGAGCGACTGATGATCATGTTTGTGTTTGTGATCCGTTACCAGCAGTTATGGTTCAGACAAGAGACTACAACGCTAGTTGACAATGAAAAAGCACCCTGAACCAATGGTCCCATGTGTTCACAAATTATACAGATTGTGCCTAGTGTCTAGTTGTAATCACAGTGTCATACACTTACAGTCGGAAAACAAGAATTTCACTATTTATTTTATTATTTCCCTCGTTCCTAGAGAACATGTAGGTCAGAGTTCCTGGATCAAGGAATGAGTCACTTCACAATACACGGGATGGGTTGGGGTTGATTTGGTGGAAGAGACTAAAGAGCGAGGTCATCGGCCTCATCGGATTAGGGTAGGATGGGGAGGGAAGTCGTCAGTGCCCTTTCAGAGGGACCATTCAGATATTTGCCTGAAGCGATTTAGGGAAATCAAGGAGAACCCAAATCAGAATGGCCGGACGTGGGATTGAACCGTCGTCCTCCCGAATGCGAGTCCAGTGTGCTAACCAGTGCGCCACCTCCTCGGTAAACGGGATGCTGATAAAGGGAACCAGAATACTAAGTAATGCCAACACTATTTACATAAGAGTAACTTATTACAGCGAAAGACCCTAAGTTACTGCAAGGAACTCCGGTGCAGAATAAAAGGAGTGTATTACAAGGAAATCTTCCAACTTATATTTGAAAATTTCTGTTCTATTGAGAGAGTAATCATTTGTTTTCTTGAGATAGTAATTAGAAAACTGTTTCAAAATGCTTTTACCGATTTTTATTAGACAATGGTAATGATAATACTGTATAAACATACATGGTAAAGCATGTCTGGTGTTGTCCACTATCAGGTGCAAACCGATTCCTACTTTTTGAAACGCTTCTGTAATTGTTGTTCCAAGAAAATGAAAGAAGTTAATCAGTCAAACACATAATCTCCATTGCCTATATATTATTTTTTCGAAAGCCTGTTCAGCATAGAACTTGCAGAATTTCTATGTAGTAGTTAAGAGTGTGTTTCCCAAGTGCAAATCAGTGTTTTATGGTATCCTTGTGAAGCTTTTTCTCATCTACGTCTAGATCTGCATGGATACTCCACAAATCACACTTAAATGTTTGGCAGAGGGCTCACCGAATCACCTTCACAATAATTCTCTATTATTGCACTCTCGAATAGAACGCGGAAAAAACGAACTCCTACGTCTTTCCTTGCTAGCTCTGATTTCCAATATTTTATTATGATGATCATTTCTCCCTATGTAGGCGGCGTCAACAAAATATTTTCACATTCGGAGGAGAAAGTTGGTGATCGAAATTTCATGAGAAGATTCATCCGCAACAAAAACCGCCATTGTTTTAATTATGTCCAACCCAAACACTGTATCATGTCAGTGATACTCTCTCCGCTATTTCGTAATAATAGAAAACTTGCTGCTCTTCTTTGAACTTTTTCGGTGTACTCTGTTAATTCTTTCGGGTAAGGATCCCAGACTGCGCATCAGTACTCCAGAAGACGAGGAACAAGCGTAGTGTAAGGCGGTTACATTTTCTAAGTATTCTGCCAATACAACATAATTTTTGGTTTGCTTTCTGCACAATATTTTCTTTGTCTTCTTTCCAATTTAAGGTTTTCGTAATTGTAATTCCTATGTATTTAGTTGAATTTACGGTCTTTAGATTAGACTGATTTGTCGTACAACCGAAGTTTAACGGTTTCCGATTAGCACTCACGTGGATGACCTCACACTTTTCGTTATTTACTGTCACTTTCCAATTTTCGCTCCATACAGATATCTTTTTTAAATAGTTTTGTAATCTGTTTTGTTCTTGTAACGATTTTATTAGACGATAAACGACAGCATTATCTGCAAATTACCTAAGACCGTTGTTCAGATTGTCTCCTAGAGCGTTTATATAGATAGGCAACAGCAGAGGGCCTATAACACTACCTTGGGGGTCGCCAGAAATCACTTCTGTTTTACTCGATGACTTTCCGTCAATTACTACGAACTGTGTCCTCTCTGACGGGAAATCACGAATCCAGTCACATAACTGTGAAGATATTCAATAAGCATGCAATTTTACTGCAAGTCTCTTGTTCTGTCCCCTTCTGGAAATCTAGAAATAAGGAATCAATAATACTCAACACTTCGTGAGTGTAAAGAGCTAATTTGTTTCACACGAATGGTGTTTTCTAAATCCGTGTTCACTGTGTATCAGTAGATTGTTCTCTTCGAGATAATTCATGATGTTGGTACACAATATGTGCTCCAAAATCCTGCTCCATATCGACGTTAATGATATGGGCCTGTAATTAGATGGATTACTCCTACTACCTTTCTTGAATATTGGTGTGACCTGTGGAACTTTCCAGTCTTTGGGTACGGATCTTCCGGCGAGCGAACGGCTATATATGTTGTTAAGTATGGAGCTAATGCATCAGCATACTCTGAAAGCAACTGGAACACTAGATTTTATTAAGTGATTTAAGTTGCTTCACTACTCCGGGGAAATCTACTTCTAAGTTATTCATGTTGGCAGCTGTTCTGGATTTGAATTCTGGAATATTTACTTCGTATTCTCTGGTGAACGAATTTCGGAAGGCTGTGTTCAGCAACTCTGCTTTGACAGCACTGTCGTCCATAGTATTTCCATTACTATCCCGCAGAGAAGGCATTGATTGTGTCTTGTCGCTAGCAAACTTTACGCAAGACCAGAATCTCTTTGGATTTTCCGCCAGGTTTCGAGACAAAGTTTCGTTGTGGAAACTATGTGTTCCTTTAAATTTGGCCATCTTTTATCACTGTTTCTGTATTAGTGTTCTGACCCTTTCTGTTTACCGTCGGGGATCACGTCAGTCGTGTTTTAATATATTCGGTATAGATCTCTCAACTGCTGTCGATAGTATTTCCTTGAATTTAAGCCACATCTGGTATACACGTACACTGTTAATTTTGAAGGCGTGCAGATTATTTCTCAGAAAGGCATCAAGCGAATTTTTATCAGCTTTTTTGAACAGATATATTTCTCGTTTATTTCTAGAGTATTTGGAGGTTACGATATTCAGTCTCACTACGACAACTCTCTGTTCACTAATACCTATATCCGTTTTGATGCTCGTTATGAGCTCAGGATTATTTGTTGTTAAGACGTCAAGTGTGTTTTCACAACCGTTTACCAAAAAAATGTTCAAGTGTGTGTGAATTCCTAAGGGACCAAACTGCTTAGGTCATCGCTCCCTAGATACACACACTGCTTAAACTAACTTATGCTAAGAACAACATACACACCGGCGGGAGGGGCTGCACAGTCCGTGACATGACGCCTCAAACTGCACGGCCACTCCGCGCGGCAACCATTTACCATTCGCGTGGGCTCATGAACTAGCCGCTCGAAATAATTTTCAGTGAAAGCATTTAGCGCAATTTCGAATGATGTTTTATGCGTGCCTCCGGGTTTAAACAGGTATTTTCGGTAACATACCGAGGGTAAATTAAAGTCACCACCAACTATAATTATATGAGTTGGGCACGTGTTTGCAACTAAACTCAAATTTTCTTTGAACCTTTCAGCAATTGTATCACGTGAGTTGCAAGGTCGGTAAAAGGATCCAATTATTATGTTATTCCGGGTGCCATGAATAACCTCTGCCCTTACTAACGGTAACTATCTGTTTCAATTCCGCTACAAGATAAACTACGTCTAACAGCAACAAACACGCCACTGCCAACTGTGTTTAGCCTATCCTGTCGGAAGACTGTTAGGTTCTTCGCAAAAATTTCGGCTGAACTTATCTCCGGCTTTAGTAAGCTTTCAGTGCCTATAACGATTCGAACATCAGTGCTTTCTAATAGCGCTTGGAGCTCTGGGACTTTCCGAACACGGTTATGACAATTTACAACTGTTACCCCTAGGTTCCTGTATCTACCTTCTTCCTGTGTTCGACCTGCACCCTTTGAGACTGAAGCCCTTTCTGTGGTTCTCCGAGACCCTCTAACCTAAAGAACCGCCAATCCACCCCACACAGCCCCTGCTACCCGTATAATCGGCTCCTGCAGTGGTGTTCTAACCCAGGGCTTCCCAACCTTTTCAGCTGGCGGACCCCTTCTTCAGTCGAAAATCCATGGCGGACCCCTAGTCAGTCAAGAGCACAGTAACTTTAAATTTCAGAGCGAAAGCCATGGGAACTGAAAGCTTCTTAATGCAAGTGCCATGTACGCAATGACCCCCCCCCCCAAGGTATCAATAGTCTTTGGTTTAGAGATGAATGAAAACAACTTGAAGGTCAAAAATCGACTTATGAAATAGGTAGTGCACTGACAAAGCAAGTTTAAGATTTAATGATGCCTGGGGCCGCATACGTGCCAGCGAGCGCTGTGATTGGTCGACAAAGCTCGCTCCGCTCACGCGTAAAAGGTTACGGCTCATGTAGCGCCGTGAGCCGGCGCACAAACGACCCCCGTATTGTTGCGAAACAGTCGATCAGAGAAGCCGCATTCTCCGGCACTAAACTGTGTATGCGTTCTCACTTAGGAACCGCAAAGGCTGCTTGGGAATACGACCTGAAGTAAAAAAAGTAGACATGTTTTTCACACGAAAAATGTGATGAATTTGATTTTCGCATTTATATTCAATAATTTTACTCATTATTTTACACGATTTGGTGAAACGTGGCCGCAGACCCCCTAGAAAGAGCCGGCGCACCCCTCAGGGGGGTCCGCGGACCACACGTTGGGAAGCCCTGTTCTAACCTATTCAGTGGGACCCGAACCCCAACCACCCTATGGCGCAAGTCGAGGAATCTGCAGCCTTCATGGTCACAGAACCGTCTGAGCAGTGCTGCGCCCGTTGTGCAACGATGCTAGTATAAGTGGCCACGTGAACATTCTCTCACCTGTAGACGAGGTCCAGGACGACCACGTGGCACAAACGTCTTCCTGGATGGTCGTATTATAAGGGCAACAGTGACAGATCGTACAGCTACTACAGCACAGATAACATGGTTTGTGAGCCCAGATGTGTCAACACGAACTGTTGCGAACCGGTTATTAGTATTGAGACTACCGGCACGCACACGTCTAGCCCATCTTCAACTCACACCACAGGACGGATGTGCATGGCCCGACTGGTGCCATCAGAGGATCACTTGGAAGATGTGGATGGCGCGCCGTGGTCTTCAGTGATGAAAGCAGATTCTGTCCACATGCATGTGATGGTCGTTTGCGTGTACGAAGTAGACCTGATGCGCAATGTCTCGTAGAGTGCATTCGCCCAAGACTCAGTGGCCCCATCGCAGGCCATGTGGTCTGGAGTACGATAAGCTACAACTCTCCTTCACCTTTTTTTTTGGGGGAGGGGGGTGGAGGAGGGAGCGATAACCAGTGGTACGTGCGCAGACCTGTTTTTTGCCATTCTTGCAACGGGATGGTTGTCTTGTGTTGTTCCAACAAGATAATGCTCGCCCGCACACTGTCCATAAAACTAAACGTACTCCGCAAGACGTCCAGCAACTTCGCTGGCCAGCACAATCTCTGAACATGTCTCCAATGGAGCAGATGAGGGATATGATGGGACGAGAAGTGACTCGTGCGACTCGTCAGCCAACATCTCATACAGAACGACGCAAACAGGTCGAGCAGGGG
Organism: Schistocerca americana; assembly: GCF_021461395.2. NCBI lineage: Eukaryota > Metazoa > Arthropoda > Insecta > Orthoptera > Acrididae > Schistocerca > Schistocerca americana. The sequence continues at coordinate 719,425,464 of NC_060130.1, forward strand.
TGGAATAACGTATTCCAGGACAGTATTCGTCATCTGTACGATCGACTGGGTGCCAGAGTCAGCGCCTGCATTGCCGTCCGTGGAGACTACACCACGTACTAACGTGCATGTTTCAGCATGAGTCGATACCTGGTATCTCAGAACAGCTTGTACTATTGATACGTAAATGTAATCATTTCATGAGCTCCATATGTACTGATGCCACAACAAATCTTTAGTGACCTGGAAACCTCTAAAAGGTTCAAATGGCTCTGAGCACTATGTGACTTAACTTCTGAGGTCATCAGTCGCCTAGAACTTAGAACTAATTAAACCTAGCTGACTTAAGGACATCACACACATCCATGCCCGAGGCAGGATTCGAACCTGCGACCGTAGCGGTCGCTCGGCTCCAGACTGTAGCGCCTAGAACCGCACGGCCACTCCAGCCGGCCCTCTAAAAGGATGTAATGTTTTTTTCCGGCAGTGTATTTGGAATGGAAGGTGCCTGTGGCATTTCAAAAACACATCTACCACGTAAAATGTCGGCGAAATAATGCAGCTTCGATTAGCGCCTCATCAGATCACTCAGTAGCTTCAGACACTTTCGATATCAACATATAACTGACTTCAGTCATAATTAACTTTGTACTGTAGTTTCAATTAATTTTCCCTTCCAGTCATTAGTTGCTCTGATTTGAATAACAGTATTTGCATTGACAGTTATGACTACCGTATTTACAGAGTTCACTTAATGAAGCAGTTACTAAAGACCCGTGCAGGAGTTTTTTGGTTTGGGATTGAACTGCATCATATTCAGGATCACGCTGCATTGAACCTGACAGCCTATTTTAGTAATCATATATTGTGTTAAGCCAATGATTGCACATTCGCGCCGTGCGGGATTAGCCGAGCGGTCTAGGGCGCTGCCGTCATGGACTGTGTGGCTGGTCCCGGTGGAGGTTCGAGTCCTCCCTCGGGCATGGGTGTGTGTGTTTGTCCTTAGGATAATTTAGGTTAAATAGTGTGTAATCTTAGGGACTCATGACCTTAGCAGTTAAGTCCCGTAAGATTTCACACACATTTTTTTTGCACATTCGCAGTTGGCGTTGTTTCCTCTGATTACCGCACCATGTATTTCAGTTTGCTGTTGTGAATTATTATTGAAGCGTGTTTATGCTGACACAAATGTATGTACGCCTATTTTTTTCTTGATTGCTGTGTGCGTTGTTACCGTGTTATACGAAATACGGTTTGTGAATCGTTGTTGGAAATTCATGTATTAAGTGATTAATATTTTGTCTCGTGTTCTCTACAAAAGTACAATTGTGATTTTCAGTATTCAAATGTTTTGTGTAATTAATTTCGAAAATTTCCTAGAACCTATCTGAGCATGAAGTGCCTGATTCCATACATGTTTTTGTAAGCAGCTCTAGCACAAAAAAGGAGGGACGTAAATGGCTCAAGCCGCTACATATACGAACTGCAAATATTCTGAACTTGTCAATGTCATTTTTCAATAAATAACTCAATGGTAAATTAACAGTGAAAACAGCACATGACAACTTGTTAATTCACTATCATCTGCACCATTCCCATTTTTGACATTTTCAAAGTGGTATATCTCGGAATCTATTGAGAGTAGAACATATGTTTATTAGATCTTTTTCCTTATGAATCATCCGTATGATAATCCGTCATCAGTTAACGTATGTTGTTTTCCACCTGAATTTAATCTTGTGTATATTTAGGGATAAGATTTGGTTTGTTAATGAGACGGTACAGCTTTGTAAAGGTTATAATAGATTCCTTGACCTGTTTATCATTGAGAGCAGCGTGTGAGGTAAGGACGTCACCGCCGCGGCCGGATGCTGTCGTGTTTGTCGTCTGCCGTGGGCAGAGGTCAGCGTCCGCTGGAACCGTAATCAGACACAGCACGGAGCGGCATCCGCTGCTACGCTCAAGGTGCGTCTTCCAACCTGAAGCAGCTGTTTACATCTGACTGCGTTGTAGAAGCGGGAATAACGTTCAGGTCGACCGTAGGGTACTCTGTCAATTACAATTTTTTTACTTCGTGATTCACGTTTTAAGTCAGCATGTGAGAACAAAGACTGCACGACTAACAAATGAGTATCATCAGCTGCCGACATGCATATATTGTCGCTTAACACTGACGCTAGCGTTGATACTAGTCAGAATTAAATGAGTCCGAATAAAAATTAGCAGCTATAAGCGGAATAATTACGACTTTTAAAAAGATTCCGCAATATTCCCCGTACGTCTGCTAATTGCTGTGTATAACGTCCGAACAGTTGCGCAAAAAGATGCTGAACCCTCTGTGTCTCCCTCTATGTGTTCGACAGCGGTAGACTGATGGACTATAAATCACTCTGAGCAGAAAGTATAGTTTATGTGAGATTAAAATGATCCTGTGTATCCAGTAGGAGAACACTCCGCAAGCCAGGAGCCTTGTAGCCACTTTCTGTGTTGATGTTGAATATCGGCAGCTCTTCAGTGACACTTCTGAAAAAAGTTGACTTTTCAGGTGGTCCAGGTTATCACTCCTCTTTTAAGTCTGTGGTAGTATCATTCTTTTACTGCTCTAGAACTAACAAAACGTATAAAACAAACGAGATTTTGTGAACTGTGTTGAGAGTCATGACAGATGGCAAAACACTGTGACAAACTTACATATATATCCCTAAAAATTAAGTAACCCTGAAGGTTGGCTGACAAACTAGAGCAATGGTATTGTTCATATTTTCAGCCGTTTATCCTAAGTTTCTACTTCAATTATATCTATAATTTAGATAAGACTAAATCTTATCCGCCTTTTTCTCTGCCTCGTGATGGCTGGGTGTTGTGTGATGTCCTTAGGTTAGTTAGGTTTAAGCAGTTCTCAGTTCTAGGGGACTGATGACCATAGCTGTTAAGTCCCATACTGATCAGAGCCATTTGAACCATTTTATCCGCCTTTTACAACTGACGTGTTTTCAATCAAACACGTTTCATCTTTTTGTGCTGGGCATCATCAGTGATCTATAAAAATAAAGGCAATCGTAGTAAAATTTCGCATATTTTTTTGCCCAATATGTAGTGTATCCTGACAACAAATAACTGTAAACGTTGTTAACATTCCCCTTAGGACGATTTGATTTAATATGAGATTCAGTGTAATTTCATTTTCCTTGCAGAAACACTCCGAACAATGTGACTGACTGTGGTTAAGGTACTGAATTCACATACAGGAGGATTCCCTAATTCGTTCAGGATGAATCCCGCAATGGTTTCGTTGAAAACGACGCGACCAATTTCATTCCCGACCCTAGTGCTATACGACTTGTTTTCTTAACACGTCTACGTATTTACGAAACAAAGCCAATTGAGAATTCTTTTGCGAACGGCATTCTTCAAATTTACTACAGTAACGATTTACATCACTAAATCTTGGGTTTTTCAGTTGCTCTTTAAAGTTGTTTGATGCTATCCTTCATCTCGTCTTAGAAGCGCTAACTTTGTCTTCTACTGCAAAACGATGGCAAGTAATATTATTTTATCAAATGTGCCAGAAACGATGATGGCTAACCGCGTGAAGCGAAAGATAATTTGCGGTTCTCCAGAGCAGGGTTTTCCAAACTGTGTTCCATGGAAGACTGATTTTCCGCGGGAGGTTAATAAGTACTCCAGGCAAAAATATTATTAACATAGCGTTTTATCGAAATTTTCACGATACTAATGACTTTTTTAAATTTTATTTCTATTTCTGTGTTGTTAGTTATGATTTAAAATTTAAATAATCATTGCATAAAACAAGTTTTCCTCGTTTTTAAAATTTTATTTACCTTCAGAATAAACAAGGTGTTCCATGAAAGTACCAGGATCCTCAAAGTTTTCCATCAGAGGAAAAGTTTCGAAGCCCCTGCACTGGAGACAACTTCAGTAGTCCGCTGCGCTCTTCTCGTTGCAGTGACTTCTTTCTTTTGCTTCCAAAATGCAAATACCTCCATTCTCCCTACTGTCACTTGCCACATAAATTGCTGATCACATTTTCCAGAAGAGAGAAATATCTGATCATATTTTTGTCCACAGACTTCATTCTACTAGACTGCGAGAGAAATATCCACTGCTTCCTGTGATTTTGCAAACTTTCAAGCGGTCTCCACCTTTGTCTGGAGATAAGAATGATTTATTCTACACTAAATCGACCGACCTTTTTATAAGGACATTGGTTTCTGCCAGGATGAAGAGTCTTTAGAAATGTACATTTCCCACGCCAGAATTTCCGATCTGCAAAAAAAGTGCACAACCTAACAAGCAATATTTGTGTTTTGCTAGGATACGTGCTTTCTGCAGAACTCATATTTTGTCTATTTCAGCTTAACAAAATGTATATTACGTAATGTGTCCTATTACAAATCTGACAAGAGGACCATCAGAGCTGTCAGTCACAGATTTTACCACTCTTGGATTGTTGCAGAGGAACATGTCCTGGGTATACGGCTAGAGGCTTTTCGTCCGACGGTCCCTCACTTTCGAGAAAGTCGATGTTGAAGCTTTATGTGCATAGGATACACTGAAGTGACAAAAGTCTTTGGATAGTAATATCCCCATATACAGATGGCGGTAGTATCGCATACACAAGATATAAAATGGCAGTTCATTGGCGAAACTGTCATTTGTACTCAGAGACATATGGACCATTCCATTTCGTAAATCGTAAGGGAATTCAATATTCCGAGATCCATAGTGTCAAGAGTGCTCCGAGGACGCTACATTTTAGGCATTAACTCTCGCTACGGCCTTCACATAACGTCCGAGAGCAACGGCGTGTGTATAGAGTTGTAAGTGCGAACATACAAGCAACACTGTGTGAAATAACCGCAGAAATCTATGTGTGACGTACGGCGAAAGTACCCGTTAGGACGGGGTGGCGAAATTTGGCGTTAATGGACTATGGCGGCAGACGGCCGACGCGAGTGCCTTTGCCAACAGCACGACATCGACTGCAGCGCCTCACCCAGGCTCATGACAATACCAGTTACACCCCAGACGACTGGAAAACCGTGGCCTGTTCAGATGAGTACCGATTTCAGTTGCTCTGAGCTGATGGCAAGGATCGAGTGTGTCGCTGTCCCCACGAAGCCATGGAGTCAGGTTGTCAACAAGGCACTGTGCAAATTGGTGGTGGCTCCATAATGGTAAGGGTTGTGTTTACATGGATCATTGACTATAAATGGTTATGTTCAGCTACTTGGAGAGCGTTTGCAATCATTCATGGACTTCATGTTCCCAAACAACGATGTCATTTCGCCGGGCTACAATTGTTTGTGATTCGTTTGAAGAATATTCTGGACAGCTCGAGCATATGATTTGGCCACTAAGATTGCCCGAAATGTATCCCATCAAACCTTTATGGGACATAATCGAGAGGGTAGTTCGTGCACAAAATCCTGCACCGGCAACACTTTCATAATTATGCGCGGATACGTAGGCAGCAGGTCTCAACATTTCTGCAGGGAAATCCACCGACTTGTTGAATCCACGCCACATCGAACCGCTGCACTACGTCGGGCAGTAGGAGGTTCGGCACGGTATTAGGAGGTATCCCGTGACTTTTGTCACCTCAGTGTATATCTGTGGCGTCAGTCATGTTGCGATCAATCGACAGCAGCTCTGCAGTTAAGGTTGATGCCTACCATGCTGGCAGTAAGAGTTCAAATCCTGCCCGAGTACGCTTTTTTCTTCGATATCTCTGTACATAATATCAGTAAATACAAAATGTCATGAAAACTATTCAAAATAGTCATTTCACCGTAGTAATTTAATTATTAAAAAAATCATTACAGCAAAATTTCTTCAAATGTGTATTCCATTTGTTTATTTTAAATTCAAAATTTGTTCTTCTTTCTATCTACTTCGAGGTGAAGCATGCCTATTTGATCATTCCTGTTAGATTAGATGCACTAAATTGAGGCAGAAATATAGAATATATTTTTATGAAATCGTCTTTTGAAGCGATGAGCGCTGAAACTGAAAAAAAGGTACACAGGCAGGACTCGAACCAGTATCACCACTTTGGTAGCCGTGAACTTTTTCTCCATTATGTTAGCACTTTTTTTCTTTTCTTCTTCCAGTGAAACATTCCCGGCGTCCAAAGAGAGGATTGGGAGCAATGTGCGCAGAGGTCGCAATTCGAGGCATGGCCACCATGTCCCGTACCCTGCCCCAGGAACAACGGAAAGCGTAGGGAACGAGGAACAGTACAGGAACGAAGCACATCAATGAGAGAAGGGTTTTTTGTTTTATTTTTTGTTTTGTTTCTAACACTACAATGCGTAGCAGAAAACCCACATCGCAACGAGCAAGGAGTGTCAATTCGCACGCTCGACTGGACAACTAATGCACATTTCCTAGGAGAAGAATATTCCAGTGACCAGACAATAATAGATACTAAGAGTGGAAACTTCATGGATCAACTGCTCATTGCAGTAACACCACAACTATAGGGTGGGATACGAAAAAGACTACAAAGAATATCAGAGGACAATTATCTTTTTTTGGAACTGTGGACAACTGCACAGTGTCATTTATCGAGGAAGTGACAAAAATCAATGACATTTCTTTCGCCGTTAGCAAACAGGCTTTGCATAAAGTCCGGGAACACTTTCAAGTATTTATTGCATAAGAATCAAACATTGTACAGATATCATACATATGTCATTTTGAAGAGAAACCCTGAAAATTTCTTTTTTTTTTCATGTATATCGCCACAGCGTAGTTTGGTAATTTGCCGATAGTCAGCGCTAGTCGCAAACGTGGCGATTTCAGGTGCGTAGGGAGCTTTCTGTGTGTTGGAGTTCGACAAAAACAAGTGTGCTACAGCTGTTCAACGGATATTTAGAACCAATAACGGTAAGAAGCCACCAGCAAGGAAGGCCATTTACCACTGGTACAACAAATACGTTACGACGGGTTGCTTGTGCCTGGCAAAGAGAAGCGGACGTCCCAGTGTGAGTGAAGTGAATGTGGAACGCGTACGAGAAACATTCATAAGGTTGGTTGGTTGGTTGGTTGGGGAAGGAGACCAGACAGAGTGGTCATCGGTCTCATCGGATTAGGGAAGGAAGTCGGCCGTGCCCTTTCAGAGGAACCATCCCGGCATTTGCCTGGAATGATTTAGGGAAATCACGGAAAACCTAAATCAGGATGGCCGGACGCGGGATTGAACCGTCGTCCTCCCGAATGCGACATTCATAAGGAGTCCAAAGAAATCGGTGCGCCGTGCATCCCGTGAAATCGAAATGGCTCCAATGACAGTGTGGAAAGTCCTGCGACAGAAGCTGTCTATGAAACCATTCAGATTGGAGCTAGTGCAGAGTCTCAATGACGACGACAAAGACAAGCGTGTTGGGTTTTTTTCACAGCTGCAAAAATTGAATGAGAATGGGGATGGTATTGTTAATCGCTTAATTTTTAGCGAAGAAGCCACTTTGTACACTAATGCGAAAGTAAACAGGCATAACTGTCTAATCTGGGGTACAAAGCATCCACACGAATGCACTGAATTTGAACGTGATTCCCCAAAGGTAAATGTTTTTTGTTCCTTGTCATATTGAAAACCGTGCAGGCCATTCTTCTTCGCCAAGAGCACTGTCACTAGATATTCCTACTTGGAGCCTCAAATACACACGGACACTCTGTTCATCTTTCAGCAGGATGGTGCTCCATACCATTTTCATCGTGAAGTTCGTGGGTATCTGAACACGGAGCTGCCGCATCCGGCCGTGCTACAGAAGGGGACAACTGTTTCATGAAATGGCCTCCCCGATCACCAGATCTCACTCCGTGTGTTGCTTTTCTGTGGAGACACATTAAAGATCTGGTGTATGTACTGTCTCTACCACGTAATGTAGCAGAGCTCTGGGAGAGAATGCGGGAAGCGACTGCCACTGTCGACAGTGCCATGGTGGGACGGGTATGGGAAGAATTCAATTACCGTATTGACGTCTGCCAGGTCACTCATGGTTCGCATATAGAATGTTTGTAAAAAAAAAAACTTTCAGAGTTTCTCTTCAAAATGCAATATCTATGACATCTTGTAGCTGACCGTTGTGGCCGAGCGATTCTAGGCGCTTCAGTCTGGAACTGCGCGACCGCTACGGTCGCAGGTTCGAATCCTGCCTCGGGCGTGGATGTGTGTGATGTATGACATCTGTACAATGTTTAGTTCTTGTAGCTGGCCCTTGTGGCCGAGCGGTTCTAGGCGCTTCAGTCAGGATCCGCGCGACCGCTACGGTCGCAGGTTCGAATCCTGCCTCGGGCGTGTATGTGTGTGATGTCCTTAGGTTAGTTAGGTATAAGTAGTTCTAAGTTCTAGGGGACTGATGACCTCAGATGTTGAGTCCCATAGTGCTCAGAGCCATTCGAACCATTTTAGTTCTTGTACAATAAATAATTGAAAGAATTCCTGGACTTTATGTACACCCTGTAAGTAGTGAACTTTACTGAGCTTGTCTTCGTTTGTGGGAAGTATCCCGAGTCCAGAAAAAGAAGCAGGTGAGGAAGTATCTGTCGCACCGAAAACCAGACACCTATCGCCGGTTCGCATACCAGGCTATGTTCGTCCGTGCCCAGAACATCACAGGAGACACACATTGAGGTGTCTGCAAAGCGAATCCCATGAAGATGTGACCGGCACACTTGCTTCCCACTAACGAGAAGACACCATGCACACTGGACGTCAGTGGCAAGATAAGGAGTGCACACCGCTCGCCGGACGGCACTCCAGTCAGCCACATTCGCTGTCCTTTTACTCTGATGAGAGCCATAGATTACCTTAGTGGACGGGAAGCGCGTTTGCAGTTGCGCATTGCAGACATAGTTCAGTTCGAGGAAAAAAAATTGGAAGTAAAAGAAGGGCAGTGGGACGTCTGAAAGCAGGATTGGAGCTGAGAGAGAGCGTGGATTAAGGGTGTCCCGCAACAAGCTAGTGAGGCTCGTGAGATAACGGCACCACAGAACCATCTGAGAGCTGACGAAAAGGATTATCGCTCTTTCAGGGCCATGTTTCGGGCCTAAACTGCCCCTGCGCGATGGTAGGGTGAGGGTCTCACAACAAATCTTGAACAGCAAGCCGTGGCAAACGCATAAACCCAGTGTCGCTAGCATGCTGCGGAATGTCAATGATGGAATGGGGAGTGTCTGTGTCACGTGGGGGATACGTGACGCCAAATGTACATTAACATACTGAGTCCGTTGCAGAAGATCGAGAGATCGTAAACGATGATGTAGGAGCTCAGCTCGTAATTGGGGTATTCGGTGCCAGTAGTTGATGGCAATCGTACACTGCAAATCACCTGTGAAGTCGAGTGCCAAGCATCAGAGAGTAGCAGCAAACACAACTGAACAGCGCTGTCCTCAGGAAGCCCCACACCTAAACCATAGCGTTCGATTTGTGGACGTTGAGGCAACTACCAGAAGCTTCACCGTAGGTAATAACCCAAGTCAAGGTCTCACTGACCTCAGCACCAGTACGAAGAGTGAGGACGAAATCGTTCACTTTAGCAATGTTGCAAAAGACTTGGCCACTGAGAGAAATCCCAGACTGGCGTTGACAGAGGCCGCAGGGCAACGGTTCCATGGCAAAAGCATACAACAGTGCAGACAGTGGGCAGCCCTGACGCACCAAACAATGGATCAAGAAGGGAGAGCCATTGTAGAGCACACGGGACATCTCCTTCATAGGAGACGCGTTACGACGTCGACGGTAGTATCATGGTATCCTATATTGCGGAGCCTTGCTTCCAGGTAGTCGTGATCAACCCGATCAAAAGCCTGGTTGAATTTAAGAGTGGTCAAAACTACGAATTTGATCAAGAGCGGTTATATCTCGACAGCTACAGTGCAGATGTTATTGGAACCGCACAAAGAGGTTTGACCAGGGGAAACCACATACTGTGCCATCCGTTTAAGCTGTGCAGCCGACAGCCTGGTAAAGATCTTCATGTCACTGCTGAGCAACGTCAGCAGGCGATAACCACATATCTTGTAATGTAACCCAAGGCTTGTGAATGGGAATGAGGAGACCGTCGAGGAAAACGTTGGGATCTGCATGATAGGGGACATAAGGTCTCGACAAATTTCCGTCCACGTCGGCGCCAGTATGGGACAAAATGTCCGATAAAACTCTTTTGGGAGACTGTTAGGGCCAGGCGCCTTGTTTGTAGAACCCACCTTGATAGCATCATGGACTTCGTCATCTGTGACATCGGCTAACAGATCCATCGTTGCATCCCCAGGAACCAAGCCAAAGGAGAGTCGTGAGTCCGCCTCAATGTTGACAGCGTGCTGACAGTAGAGTATAATATTGTATAAGATAATGGGTGTGTTGGGCAGACCCTATACCGCATTTGGTATCTAAACGACATCCATCATCAGTCGTAAGACCATTAATCAAAGTCCTCCAGCAGTGGCACTGTTCCACTATCACATGGTACATAGAAGGACGCTCCTGCACTAACCCGTCATGTTTCCCTACCCTGACCATAAGTCCTTCAAAGTTGCATAGAGAGAGGGCAATGAGCTGTGCCTTCGTATCATAGTACATTCCCGGCGAACAGTGAAGTAGAAATCCTGGTTTCGTCGTCGCCACATCTCTGTAATGTATCCCAAGGCCACACTGCAGTCTCCCTTCAATAACCAATCAAGATCTAGCGAAGGGCAGGTTTTGCGCAGAGGACCTCCCATGACAGGGCAGACTGATATGCATCACTGCGCCAACGACAGGCTGTCCATGTGGCCTAGGTGAGCAGCCAGAAGGTGGGTGAAGCAAGATGTATTTTGTTCAGTTTCCATGGTTACCAGCCAAACCAAACCTTTTGGTAGCAGAGATTGGCGGCACAGATGTAGGTGTCAAGGTCAGAAAACGCAATGGGCCAGACTTCAGCAGCCTGCATCCCTCTAAAAATATCGTGGGAGATATAAACACGATCGACGCGACTGAAAGAGTGGCTAGTGAAATGGGTAAAGCCTGGATGATCGCTATAAACGTGCTCAAAAGAGTCCACAAGGTTGAGGTGCTAGACAACTGCCACTAGCGCCATGCATGGAGAATGAGGCGGCAATTTGTCTTTGGGCGCCTGGGTGGAGTTCAAGTCACCTCCCATGATCAATGCAGACTGCTTCCCAGGAAGAGAGGCGTGATTGCATCTGAGAAGAAAGTGAAATGTTTACGGAGGTAACTTGAACCAGATGACACGTAGATGCTGATGATCCTGACGCCATACCTCAGGCATCCATGAGACAGACAATTCCATCAGCAAGGATACCATAACATAAGAGGATCACCACCCCACAACCAGTTGGGGAAGAATGGGAGATGTGAACTGTAAGGCAATGGGGACCACAAAAAGCTGCAACATGCACCTCCTGAAGAAGTACATTGTCAATATCCACAGGATGTAGCATTTCGTGGAGCAATGGCAGTTTATGGCAGGCATGAATAGTGTCAATATTGACTGTTGCTATGCAACAAGTTTGTAAAGCTATCATCGCCAGGTGGGCAGACGATGCAGACACAGAGGGAGCACATGGAGATCCCTGCTAGGCCCCTGTGGAAGGGTGCATCACTGTGGCAGGGAGGGAGTTGACCACATCAAGTGGGATCTATCACCCTGTATAAATCTAGAACGTTCATCATCAGCTTGAGTGTTGTCCGCCCAGGAGACAGACGTCTCACTGGGCCAGTTCAGACACAGAAAGGGGGCAACGGCACCAGACGCAGGATGGGGAACGTTGGTGTCTGTAGGCGGATGCTGATGGGGGGCAGTGGCGGGTAAAGACATCGCGTCGTCTGGTACAAGGGCGTCGGAGGACCGTGCATCATCAGAGGAGGGTAATAATCCCGTGCACACATCCGATAGAGGCAGTCATCAGAAGGGGTACGACGCTGTCCCTTCCGTTTCCTCGGCTATCGTTGCTTCCTAACATGCTGTTCTGTTTGGGATGGCGATTACTGTCGACCGACATGTGGCCAGATGGCACAAAAGCAGAGGTCGTTGCAGCTCTCTGATCACAACCATGGGGTCGGGCCAGCAGAAGACGTGTACGACAGAGGTAACACTGTGGGCGCCACAGGAAGAGAGACGTGTCCTTTCGGCGTCTGAACCAACCTGTGTCGGAGACATTCAGAATAGCTATGTCCTTCTGACCGTAACCTGAACAAGTGCGCAACTGGCCATCATATCATGATGATAATCGGTAATAAGCAAGTAAGAAGGCACGTATTTCCTCAGTTCAGTTTTTAGCGGACGGACACCACTGGGAACACGGTAGGTTTCGACCGTCTTCCACGTTTCAGCAACTTGACTGACGACGTTCCCGTAAGTTTTAAAGGCAGCCACCACAACGTCCCACAGCACCTCAAACTGGAGATCGAAAACCTTCAACGTCTGGAGGCCGAAACCAGCATGATGAACCACAATAGCCCCTATATGGCCGTCTGAGTATCGGAACTTGACATCGTGAGCATGGTGCAGCAGAACATCGGAGCACAGCTTGAAATACACAGTGCTGCTAATGATCGAAAAATGAATCCCGTGAACATCTTGCGGTGGGAGGCGCATTTCGTTCTGTATAAACCGTTCAACTTCATACGCTTTTGGTATTGCATGATCCAAAGGACAAGACAATTAAATCTTCGCTTGGAGATAGGAAAACGCAATGATGCTCGATGAATATGGAGACGAAAACAAGCTACTACGGGGAAGTAAATAGATTTGCAGTCGCTCGCATGCAGCACAACAGACGAGACGCAAGCAAGACGTGCTTGTATCACTACTGCCAAACACGGAACTGACTTCGACACCACTGTACAGAATACTGTTAAATAGTATAAGCCATGCAAAACTATTCAAAAATAGTCATTTTCGCCGTAGTAATTTCATTAATAAATCAATCAGTACATAAACTCTCTTCAAGTGTGTACTCCATTTGTTATAGAAGTTAAGTCCCATAGTGCTCAGGGCCATTTTGTAAGTCGGCTGTTTATGTTTTCTTATTGGCAACGTTACGTAGCGCTCTGTATGAAAATCACTGGCTGTGCTGTGTGCAGTCTGTGGCCAGTTTGCATCGTTGTCTGCCATTGTAGTGTTGGGCAGTTGGATGTTAACAGCGCGTAGCGCTGGGCAGTTGGATGTGAGCCGCCAGCAGTGGTGGATGTGGGGAGAGAAATGGCGGAGTTTGGAAATTTGTAAGACTGGATGTCATGAACTGCTATGTATATTATGATTTTTCAACACTATTAAGGTAAATACATTGTTTGTTCTCTATTAAAATCTTTCATTTGCTAACTATGCCTATCAGTAGTTAGTGCCTTCCGTAGTTTGAATCTTTTATTTAGCTGGCAGTAGTGGCTCTCGCTGTATTGCAGTAGTTCGAGTAACGAAGATTTTTGTGAGGTAAGTGATTTGTGAAAGGTATAGATTAATGTTAGTCAGGGCCATTCTTTTGTAGGGACTATTGAAAGTCAGATTGAGTTTCGCTAAAAATATTGTGTGTCAGTTTAGTGAATGTTTGAGTACGGTCAGTTTTGCTCAGCTGTTTGAAAAGCAAATAATGTAAGAGGTTTATCAGCACAGTAATTCATAAATTTTTCTACGGGGACGTTTCATATGTCGACCCTTAGCCGAGGATACCTCACTGGAGTCTTCTGATTTTTTCTTGTAGTTTGTGTAATTAGTGTAGCTATTGTTTATTGCTAGCGCGTAATTGCAGAGAGAATCTCCTTTGTAGTTGCAGTCTTTCATTGTTGTACAGTAAAACAGTTGTGGTATGCATGTAGAGCCGGCCGGAGTGGCCGAGCGGTTCAAGGCGCTACAGTCTGGAACCGCACGACCGCTACGGTCGCAGGTTCGAATCCTGCCTCGGGCATGGATGTGTGTGATGTCCTTAGGTTAGTTAGGTTTAAGTAGTTCTAAGTTCTAGGGGACTTATGACCACAGCAGTTGAGTCCCATAGTGCTCAGAGCCATTTGAACCATTTTATGCATGTAGATTTGCACCAAGTATTTCGCAGCTGCGCTTGCGATTAACTAGATATTATTTTCAGTGCTATGTTAATGTGTTTTCTTATTTTTGCTCTTCAAATTGTGCTTTTCTGTGTTATCGTGTGAAATATTGTGACAATAATGGCGTGTGAAAAACGTAACACTAGGCTCCAAAGTAAACAGAGAAATAATAGTGACGACGAGCGTAGCTTACCAGCACCGCTGTGTAATGAATTAACAGACATTCAAAGTAGTAATTTGGTAACTGTGCATAGGGAAATGGAGCGGGCGTCAAATAATGGTGTAGACAGTGAAACAGGTAGTGAACAGGGAAGCATTATCGATCGATCGGTCGGCAACAGCTCGCCTCAGGAATCGGGAATGACAGAACACAATATTGCAAATACTGTAGACTCAGGTTTTGGGTTCTCACCGTTTTCTCAAATGAGTCAAGACACATTTTCCGCTTGTCAAAATGTGAATGTTGCCGGCGCAAATTCACTGCCGAAAAGCACTGAGGAACATGTTTCAGACACCAGTGCATTGTTATTACAATTAATGCAACAAATGGGACAAAAGCTTCAAAAGTTAGACACAATGGAACAAAATCAGAGACAAACACAGCAAAAGCTTCAAAAGTTAGACACAATGGAACAAAATCTTCAAAAGTTAGACACAATGGAACAACACCAGAGACAAACACAGCAACAGTTAGACGCAATGGAACAAAATCTTCACACCACGCTTGAACAAACACGTGAAGATTTAACTACTGAGTTACATAAATTCGAATCGAAATGTCAAAAAGTCTGTAACGACGTAAAAACACAAATTTGTGAGCATTTCCAACCTATTTTTTCGCGTCATGAAAATGCATTACAGAATCACGAATCAGCCATAAAAGAACTGCAAACTATTGTTCATGAAAATCATGAGACCTTGCAAGCTAAAATTGACTCAGTTGTATCTACCGATTCGGTTACGCAACTTGCAAAAACTCAGGAAAACTTAAAGGACACAGTAGAAAGACACATGGAGGAAATTAGGTCATTATCAGAGAAAGTAGTTGAACTTTCGGACCAGCTAAATAATTTATCTACGAAGGTAGATGATAATCTGAATGACACAAAACCGGTAGTCTTTAATGACACAGAAGAGTGCGAACAAATTAGGAAATTCAAACAAAATCAGAATCAAATTAATACGCAATACCAAAGAGAAATCCGGGAAGTACAAGATCAGCTGACACAGGTAATACAAGAATTACGTATTTCAGAGGACATTCGCGCTCCAATACGGGAAGAGGGGCATAGAAATACGGAATAGCCACAAAATAATAACACAGGGCACTTCGGAAATTATGAAAGAAATTGGCAAGGTACACCGAATTTTTAGATGGAACCGCCGAAACGACGTAACAATGACTGACATGCGACTCGCCGACATGATGATTTTGACTATAAGCTGTTCATTACTACACGTAAATTTAAAACATTTAAGAATTCTGGCAACGACATTCATCCACAAGCGTGGCTCCATCAATTCTCTCATTGTTTTCCTCCCAACTGGTCATTAGAGCGCAGATTAGAATTTGTGTGTGGCTATTTAGAGAATGAACCAGCTGTAAGAATGCGATCGGTCATTCACGATTGTCACAGTGAAGGAGAATTTTACCATGCCTTCCTCTCAGCATATTGGTCTCAAACTACACAACACCGAGTAAAACATAGCATCATAATGATGAAACGTTTCGAACAATCTGAATTTTCCAGTCTTGTGAAATATTTTGAAGACATGTTGCACAAGAATCAGTACCTGTCAAACCCTCAGAACTCATCCGCATTTGCTTAATCAAATTACCTGAACATTTACGGCATATTATTTTGGCAGGACGTTGCAAAGACGACATTGAAGCTTTTCAGGGACTCTTACAAGAATTAGAAATTGACACTGATAATCGCGGAACGCGAAAACAGGAACACAACAATTACAGGTCACATCCGTCGCAATTCCGCGATGAAAGAAATAATAACTGGACACGACAAGGCTATTCTCACAACACAAATTGTGACCAAAACAGACACCACCCGTATGACAACCGTTGGCAGAGTAATACTAGTTACAGAGAAAGATCGCATTTCCGTAGTAATGAATATGACAGAGATTACCATAGAAACAGACAATATGGGAACAAAAACAATTATTATCAAGGGAGACAGAATAACTTCAGACGCAACAGTTTAGTGCGCAGTTACAATTCCGGGAGAAATTCTCCACCATATGACCGACAAACAAGAAACTATGTAAACTACCGACAAAACGACAGACCTGAATTCCATCAGAACTGGCGGGATTCAAACAGAGCAGGGCACTCCCGACAAGGTGAATTTGTGGAAGTTAGGTCTCCTAATCCCGATAACGACGCACGCCAACAAAGAGACAGACAATGACTCGCACCGCAGGCAGCCACGTTCGCCGGCTGGCTCAGGGGAAAATTACATAGACGCTAACCTTGAGAAAAATTTTAGCATTCTTTATCGATGTACCATATACCACATGATAATTCCACTGAAGCTGAAACTCTACGTACTAGGAAGAGTAAAGGTTTACACCACATTTCACATGTAAAATCGTTTATTGAAAGATAATCTGCTTTTTAACTTTGTCTTTGCCATACAACTTTTCACTTTACATTACCAGTATGCTTTGTCAGACTTAGAATCTGTTAACATGCAACAATGTTTGAAGTTAAATATCCAGTCAAGAACCAAGAGAACTTATTTAAACAGAAATTACGAATGTATTGTTATAGTGAACAGACGACACAGTGTTGTTATTTGTACATTCAAGCTTGTTAGTTGCACGATCACGTAACGACTATAAGGCTCACATACTTAGAACATATACCAGCACTGCTAATGAGATTTTCATGCAACATTTTGGTTTACTTGAAAAGACATTCTTTATTTGAAGTACTTTCTGTGGGATTAAAGATGACTTAGCACTTGGTTTCTTTGACAGCTACACAATTATATCACGACGCTACTAATGTGTGACTCAATTTACATTGTTGCTTTTGTGCTGTATCTGCTTTATATCTGCACAGTTTTTCTGAATTCTTCTGGAAAGTAAAACATGTTTAATAGTAACTTTGTGGTATAGCTACAATAAGACAGCCCTTTTTTTCTGTTTTGTAGCACAACAATACGTTACAGTGTAGTACTTTCTTGATCACAGCACTGTACGTAATAACTACGATATCTATACGCAAAGCATTTCACTTTTGTTTATCATGAGGTAAGTACATTGACTTCTGCAAAACTTAGCTTTCGGAGGACAATAACTATGACACTTCCACAGAGATTATCTTACAGCAAGACGCACATTCAGCGCTAAAGGACACATATTTGAGTGATTGATTTTGTACTTAAATCATTTATTTTTAAAGATATTTGAAGTACAATTATACAAAGGTTTTCCGTGATACATTTCATTCCATTGTTGTAATCTGTAACACCTGAGCGTATAATTACATTAATCCTCAGGAGGGTGCACGCTTACTTTGTGTACCATGTGTTTGACAAGCACAAGGAGCCCTAGGTAATATGGTATTTGCTTATACAACTTTACACATCGGTACCATATTTCTCTAACACATAAATTACACAGCTATCAGATCATTTAACAGAAAGAGAAACATTTTTTTTTTTTGCTACGTCAGTGACAGATGTTTACGTAATTACACAGTTGGATAACTTCACACTTACGAAATTGTATTTTGTCTGTACTTTGTGGACTCTTCATATTTTTTCAGAACCATTGTGATACTATGAGAGCTTTGAATGATGTATTTGGTATGAGATCATGATTTTTAAGGTACGTTTGACATAGATGACACTATTGAAATGAGCAGAGAATATTTTTTAGGGTTTGAAATTATTGCAGAAAGCTACAACGTTTTTGAGATTTGACTGAGGTGTTATGATATTATTACAACGACGATGTGTATTATGTTGTTGAGGAATGTTTATTATGCTACGTATTTCTCATGATGAAATATTGAAGAAGTGTCGATGAATATGTATATGTATAATGAGGTAAGGAATAATGAGTAGTGGTTAGGGACTCTGATTTGTGGAAAAGGATGTTGGAAACCAAGAATCGTACTTTAGAATTATGAAATGTATGTACATGTGTGAATGTATCACAATGCCACTGAAAATTTTTTGGACACTGTTATATTCATAGGATTTTGTTTCTTCACATTTGCAACGCAAATTCTCGACCTGTGAAATTTTTTATGTGAGACTGTCACTGTCGTGCAAACTGGTGTCGTAAACATTTCGGTAAGAAAGCCAAGTGACCTTGACGTAATGCGTCTTGAGCGACCAACTGTGTCAGACGCCTGGAGAAAAAGCCATTAGTGTGTGCCTTTTCAGAGGCACAGGTAAAAAAAAAGAGGGAGGCCATATCTTCGCTATTGACATTCCTTTGTAGAAAGCATCGTAAATACGACACCTTCAAACTTGAAAACATATGATTATACTGTGGAGCTCTTAATTTATGATATTTACTAAAATGCCTAATGAAACGATGAGAAACATTTCACGGCTATTGTCTTGCTAGTTGAGAGAAATGCCATATGGCTTGCTTTATGTATTTATTTACTCATTTTGTTTAATATCTAGTTTCTAGCTGCACTGCAGCATTGGTTAAAATAAAATTTAATAGATGTACTAATATAAATATTTTATGCCTACAGACCCAGTAGATAATTTTATGTTCTATTAAAAAAAACGAAGGAGCATAAAAAAGACATTTCCCTTCACAGGAATTGCATACGGAATTTTCTTTTCAACTACTTGGTAATTTTTTTGGTAGAATAACTTCTTGTGGTGCACCACTTTAATTACATAGACATTAAGATGTGAATATACATTTCCCTTGTCTGCATTGTTGTCTTTAGTGAAATATTTTTTTCTGCTTGAGCTATGTCATGTTTAGATATAAGTTATTTCATTTGCTGCTGCTGTTTGCCAGGCATAGTGTTACTGAATTTGACTTTGTGTTACTCTGCTAAGCCAGTTTACTACTGATTTATTTTTCTTGTTGCTGCACATTGGCTCATATTAGTTGTAATATTGCAATTGCTTTGCCAATTTGAATTTTTTGTCATTGATGTTTGTGTTAATTGTTTTGTGCTGCTGCATTGCCTCGTTTCTTAGTTTAGCATCTGAGCTCAGTAGATTTAAGTTAGCTTAAGATTGGGTAGACTACATAAGAAACTAACTATGATGAATCGGGAGAAATGCATTGAGAAGCTATAAGAAAATGGTTTGGCCAAAAAAGTAGTGCACAGTGGAGAAAAACTATTTTTGAAAGAGGATGTGAGCAGAATACAGAAAGCATGCTTGGATAGGATTTTTTTTTTGGCTGGAGCAAGTGTTGAAATAAGAGGGACGATATATGGAATGAAGTTTTGGGTTGGACTGCAGTACCAAATGTTACACTGAAAACGAACCCTGTCCTTTCCATTGTGTTATCCCCCTATGTGTTTGTGTACTCTTGTATATTTGTGTTTTTCCTGTCTTTATGTGTTTAGCTAATAAGAGTGATTTTGTAGAATTTTTCTAATAATATGTTATTTACTTTGTAAAGATGTTTAGACATTATTTATTCTGTTTTGTTTTAATGCTTATGTGTGAAGTTGATGTTTCGAAAGTTATTCTGATCTTTTCTGTATGTACTCATCTCATAATTCCTGTAACACTGACGTATATGTTTATTTCTATTCTTTTGTAAAGCCCCTATTACTACAAATGTTATCTGTATTATTATGTTTTTAATTATGTATTTTGTACCTTTGTTATTGTATTCTTATGTTATAAAATTGTGATTGACACCAGTTCATCAAATTAAGTAACTTGTAAGTTACATTTCACTGCACACGTTTCTGTTGGTCGTAGTATATGGACAATATGTGAGACGTAGGGACTGATAGTGTTTGCACGTGTGTTAATAATTCAGCAAGGGACTGGATAACAGCATTGCTGGTTCTGAGGACAATTCCAAAAACTTTGTGAGTGCACAAGTGGTGGTTGATGGACTTGCTATATTCTCCGCAAGACTCTTCGGTGGTGATTGTGCACCTGCACAGTCGCAACAGATGGCTGCTGGCCGTCTCTACAAGGACTACAGTGGGTCTGCACCTTTGATGACCTGCAAGTACCATTATTTCTACAAGCACTGCAGTGGGTCTGCACCTCTGGTGGCCCACCAATACCATACTCTCTACCAGGACTACAGTGGGTCTACTCTGTGATGACCTACCTACCAACAGTCTTCAAAACTTCGAATGACTCTGTTGTGGGTTTGCTCTGTTGTGGCCCATTACCTGTCTGCATGTCAAGAGTCAGCACTGTCTTTTCGTTGGAAGGACAACAATACTTCTTCAAGACTGCATGGAAATCCACTACTTCCATGTGCATTTTCTTCTACTGCTCAGACTTTGAGAAAAACACTGCAATTTTACTGTGATGAGCGCTCAGGACTGTCTTTATAGACTGTGAGAAAATTTTAGCGTTTGACCAACATTGTATCAATAAGTGTGTGCATTTGATATCTTTGTTATTGTAATTATGAAAAATTTTATCAAATCATTATTGGCCACTGCCCAAAACAATTTGTAAAATTTTTTGTGGGGAGTATGGGGGCTATGTAAGTAGGCTGTTTATGTTTTCTTATTGGCAACGTTACGTAGCGCTCTGTATGAAAATCACTGGCTGTGCTGTGTGCAGTCTGTGGCCAGTTTGCATTGTTGTCTGCCATTGTAGTGTTGGGCAGTTGGATGTTAACAGCGCGTAGCGCTTGGCAGTTGGATGTGAGCCGCCAGCAGTGGTGGATGTGGGGAGAGAAATGGCGGAGTTAGGAAATTTGTAGGACTGGATGTCATGAACTGCTATCTATATTATGATTTTTCAACACTGTTAAGGTAAATACATTGTTTGTTCTCTATTAAAATCTTTCATTTGCTAACTATGCCTATCAGTAGTTAGTGCCTTCCGTAGTTTGAATCTTTTATTTAGCTGGCAGTAGTGGCGCTCGCTGTATTGCAGTAGATTCGAGTAACGAAGATTTTTGTGAGGCAAGTGATTTGTGAAAGGTATAGGTTAATGTTAGTCAGGGCCATTCTTTTGTAGGGATTATTGAAAGTCAGATTGCGTTTCGCTAAAAATATTGTGTGTCAGTTTAGTGAATGTTTGAGTACGTTCAGTTTTGCTCAGCTGTTTGAAAAGCAAATAATGTAAGAGGTTTATCAGCACAATAATTCATAAATCTTTCTACGGGGACGTTTCAATTTGAACCAGTAAATGAAGGAACAAGTCATTTTTGGTTCGATGTGTGAAACAATTTATTATATTTTTCCGATTATTTCTAAATAAGTTCATTAGTTAACTGGTGTCATAAAGCTCTAGACGCTTTACAAGGTATCTTAGACTGCTACAATATTTCATCCTTGTTAACCTAAGAAGTGTTACATTCAGAGCTCTCGAAAGTAGTATCATTTAAAACTGCCGCTGTAAAGAACCAGTAATCATCTTGATGCACAGAAAAATGGTCTTTTCTATTTCAGTTGCATAAAATTTTCCCTCCTTATTTGTTGTAATGATTACGAGTTGAAATTCTTGCCAAACTTAGAGTCTATACTTAAGATTTAACCTTAGTGGCTTACATCTAGCACCACAGGCCGTGTCTTGCATTTTAACATAGCTGAATTGCATTAGCTACCCACCATCCGCCAAACTTTCACAAATTTTGAAATTGCTGATACCACCGATCTGCTTCGATGGATGACGTTATCAAAATTGCTGACACAAACCCTGCAAGCTGTCGCTTGCTTTAATCATGAATATTAGTCAGAGTGAAGCTACATGTTATTATCTTTACATAAAGAAAAATATTATCTTGTCAATAACCTTCTAGTCATGTGCTACACGCGAGTCTGCTATACGAATTAGTGGATTTTCTCATGGCACTTTTGTTGCTATATGCATGCAGTCTTATTCAGAAGTCGAATTAATGATCGGATTAATTAATTTAATAATACTGAACCTTAAATTGCTGGTGTATTCATGTATCACTATAATACTCGTAAAATAAAAACAATGAATAGTAGACGCGAGTGTGAATGAGAACAGTGGCGTATTTAAGTCTACAAAATAATGACAAGTTTTATTAAACCTGTAGTAAGTACAACTTTCTGGAGAACCAGCTGACAAATCTTACACAAAAACGACAAACACAAATCAGTTAAGGAATCGTGTTTGGTAGGAAAAGCATTCATTGAGGCGGAAGCTATACAAATTCTTCCCTGAATTAATCCCTTTTACAACGCAATCTAACTTTGTTTACATGAATCCACTGTGGGGCCCAACTCTACTACGATCAAGTGTACAACAAACTATGTTTCACCTGAGAACAGGGAGCTGTAAATATCATTTAACAACCTTACACCTGTGCAGCAGTACTTTACCCTTTCGCCTTGATACTGGCGGCAGCAGAAAACGGTGCACTGTGCGCCAGGAGCGGTCATTGCGGCAGCTGTAATGTTCTGACGCTCCCACAAAAATATGCAAACTATGTGGTGTGGCGTTCTGGTTATGAGAACGCGAGAGCCTTCCCTATCAGAGCCCTGAAATACCAATAGTTTTTTGTGTGAGTAGCACCCGTGCGCTGGTCTGGCCAAACCAATTAGACTCCGGGGCACTCAGGCAGAAATTGTCAAATGTCAGACGGCCGACTCAGACAAATAAGTTCACTCTCGTGACACACGATATGTCCGAGATGATATACAGTTCCACCGCTAATAGAGTTGGAAGCTGCCACTGGCTCTTAGTCCACCACAAGATAAAGATAACAAGTCTCACCTACTAGGGAAAGACCTGAAGTTCTCCACCAGGAGAGGACTAGAATATGAAGTACTCAAAGAATCACAAACACGATCCAACAATCCTCGGTGTGGGAGCTGAATTAGCAAAACGCAACCGCCCCCACATGGCACAAACCAATCGAACTGTATTCTACTAATTAAATCTTCCCCTCTTGACTGTTCTGTTTTCCTGGTAGCACCGGCATTCCCATGCTGGGGACAAGCCTCTCCTATGCATATACTTAGAGAGGCCAATCAGCGCCTCCAAATCTCTCTTGTATGAAAAAAGAAGACTTTAGACTGAGGAAGCGTCTTTCTCATGGTAAGCAAAGCCATGTTCTGGCAACAACGTCTACCTATACGGGATCACAGTCTCTCATTTGTGAAGTGATCTAATCTTCCCGGGCCGACCATTTCCAATATCTGAAAGAATGCTGTTAAGCTTCCCATACAGTCATGCACATGAAATATATGTTTCTGCCGCTCACTAAAAGAACCTGGCGTCAGAGTCGGGGGGAGAGGACTACAGACCTATCTCCATTAGACACATACGCCAGCCAGACCCTCTGTCCATATCGTCCCAGCTTCTAACATGAGAATGCATGGAGATTTATGTTCTTCCCACCGTTTGCAAAAAAGCTCATTTTGCAGCAGTCTCTCTTATATGGCTTCCTCCACTCACTTTTAGCCATCCAGCTGTCTTCTGTGAAGGACTGGCATCTGGTCCAGGTAAAATGTTTGCAAACCGAATCCCTTCTGTCTGACCCTAACCTGATGGAGGAGAGAGCTTCGGCTAGAAGTCCCTCTTAGGGTAAAAGCCACTGCACACTGCTTCCTAGAGCCACTCGCATGGTCAGGTCACGGTGGTTAGCATTTATGGTCCCCAATTCATCTCGCTCCCTGTGCATACCGAGCGAGGTGGCGCAGTGGTTAGACACTGGACTCGCATTCGGGAGGACGACGGCTCAATCCCGCGTCCGGCCATCCTGATTTAGGTTTTCCGTGATTTCCCTAAATCGCTCCAGGCAAATGCCGGGATGGTTCCTCTGAAAGGGCACGGCCGACTTCCTTCCCCATCCTTCCCTAATCCGATGAGACCGATGACCACGCTGTCTGGTCTCCTTCCCCAAACCAACCAACCTACCTAGTGAGATATGCTCCCTGTGCTTGGTCGCCTCCGCTATGGCTCTGCTCTCTACAGGTTACACATGCAGTTACGAGAACATTCTGCCCACTATTTCCTCGTATAGAAAAAGTCATTAACCACACGTAGCATATGCTTTGCAGGGGAACACTGAGATCATGATCTAAAATATAAATATTCATCTGACTGACAATGTTGCTAAAGTCAGAGTGTGGCATGCCACCTGTCAATCTCTCGGCTATATACAGTACCCATAAAACACGTTCCAATACAATCATTGAGGTTATTACCACTTCAACACACTCACTGGCTTTTCCAAGTTACAATCAGTCACTTCACAACCTACCGCAGAACTCGGACTACGCTACTGATCAGTCTGTCATTACCATCCATATTCAAAACATAGCATGGAAGCAAAGTAAATATGGTCAGTGTTTTATCCTCTATCTGTTTACAAATCTATGTCATCGAAAGCATCTGTAGTTTCCACTCATCCAAACTTCACTGAGTCCTGAGTGCCATAACACTTCTCTCCAACACTGACTCACTTTCAAAGGAACATTTGGACTCGTGTTGCCCTCCAGTAGTTGTCTCTCTGCCAAGCCTGTTCATTAATGAACCATTACAATCACCCCATTTCCAGAATTATTTATGAGGCAGAAATACACATGGTCAGTGCCTCTACACTTAAGCAAGTTGGGAAGAGGTACGAGGAATTCTCGGAGGGCAGCAAGCAGCATGTCATCCTGGTCAGAGTTTAAGCATCTACATCTACATCTACATCGATACTCTGCAAATCACAGTTAAATGCCTGGCTGAGGGTTCATCGGACCACCTTCACAATTCTCTATTATTCCAATCTTGTTTGTTGTTGTTGTCGTCTTCAGTCCTGAGACTGGTTTGATGCAGCTCTCCATGCTACTCTATCCTGTGCAAGATTCTTCATCTCCCAGTACCTACTGCAACCTACATCCTTCTGAATCTGCTTAGTGTATTCATCTCTTGGTCTCCCTCTACGATTTTTACCCTCCACGTTGCCCTCCAATACTAAACTGGTGATCCCTCGATGTCTCAGAACATGTCCTACCAACCGATCCCTTCTTCTAGTCAAGTTGTGCCACAAACTTCTCTTCTCCCCAATCCTATTCAATACCTCCTCATTAGTTACGTGATCTACCCACCTTATCTTCAGCATTCTTCTGTAGTACCACATTTCGAAAGCTTCTATTCTCTTCTTGTCCAAACTAGTTATCGTCCATGTTTCACTTCCATACATGGCTACACTCCATACAAATACGTTCAGAAACGACTTCCTGACACTTAAATCTATACTCGATGTTAACAAATTTCTCTTCTTCAGAAACGATTTCCTTGCCATTGCCAGTCTACATTTTATATCCTCTCTACTTCGACCATCATCAGTTATTTTACTCCCTAAATAGCAAAACTCCTTTACTACTTTAAGTGTCTCATTTCCTAATCTAATTCCCTCAGCATCACCCGATTTAATTTGACTACATTCCATTATCCTCGTTTTGCTTTTGTTGATGTTCATCTTATATCCTCCTTTCAAGTCACTGTCCAATCCGTTCAACTGCTCTTCCAAGTCCTTTGCTGTCTCTGACAGAATTACAACGTCATCGGCGAACCTCAAAGTTTTTACTTCTTCTCCATGAATTTTAATACCTACTCCGAATTTTTCTTTTGTTTCCTTTACTGCTTGCTCAATATACAGATTGAATAACATCGGGGAGAGGCTACAACCGTGTCTCACTCCTTTCCCAACCACTGCTTCCCTTTCATGCCCCTCGACTCTTATAACTGCCATCTGGTTTCTGTACAAATTGTAAATAGCCTTTCGCTCCCTGTATTTTACCCTTGCCACCTTCAGAATTTGAAAGAGAGTATTCCAGTTAACATTGTCAAAAGGTTTCTCTAAGTCTACAAATGCTAGAAACGTAGGTTTGCCTTTTCTTAATCTTTCTTCTATGATAAGTCGTAAGGTTAGTATTGCCTCACGTGTTCCAACATTTCTACGGAATCCAAACTGATCTTCCCCGAGGTCCGCTTCTACCAGTTTTTCCATTCGTCTGTAAAGAATTCGCGTTAGTATTTTGCAGCTGTGACTTATTAAACTGATAGTTCGGTAATTTTCACATCTGTCAACACCTGCTTTCTTTGGGATTGGAATTATTATATTCTTCTTGAAGTCTGAGGGTATTTCGCCTGTCTCATACATCTTGCTCACCAGATGGTAGAGTTTTGTCATGACTGGCTCTCCCAAGGCCATCAGTAGTTCTAATGGAATGTTGTGTATTCCCGGGGCCTTGTTTCGACACAGGTCTTTCAGTGCTCTGTCAAACTCTTCACGCAGTATCTTATCTCCCATTTCGTCTTCATCTACATCCTCTTCCATTTCCATAATATTGTCCTCAAGTACATCGCCCTTGTATAAACCCTCTATATACTCCTTCCACTTTTCTGCCTTCCCTTCTTTGCTTAGAACTGGGTTGCCATCTGAACTCTTGATATTCATACAAGTGGTTCTCTTCTCTCCAAAGGTCTCTTTAATTTTCCTGTAGGCAGTATCTATCTTACCCCTAGAGAGACAAGTCTCTACATCCTTACATTTGTCCTCTAGCCATCCCTGCTTAGCCATTTTGCACTTCCTGTCGATATCATTTTTGAGACGTTTGTATTCCTTTTTGCCTGCTTCATTTACTGCATTTTTATATTTTCTCCTTTCATCAATTAAATTCAATATTTCTTCTGTTACCCAAGGATTTCTACTACCCCTCGTCTTTTTACCTACTTGATCGTCTGCTGCCTTCACTACTTCATCCCTCAGAGCTACCCATTCTTCTTCTACTGTATTTCTTTCCCCCATTCCTGTCAATTGTTCCCTTATGCTCTCCCTCAGACTCTCTACAACCTCTGGTTCTTTCAGTTTATCCAGGTCCCATCTCCTTAAATTCCCACCTTTTTGCAGCTTTTTCAGTTTCAATCTGCAGTTCATAACCAATAGATTGTGGTCAGAATCCACATCTGCCCCTGGAAATGTCCTACAATTTAAAACCTGGTTCCTAAATCTCTGTCTTACCATTATACAATCTATCTGATATCTTTTAGCATCTCCAGGATTCTTCCATGTATACAACCTTCTTTTATGATTCTTGAACCAAGTGTTAGCTATGATTAAGTTATGCTCTGTGCAAAATTCTACCAGACGGCTTCCTCTTTCATTTCTTCCCCCCCATCCATATTCACCTACTATGTTTCCTTCTCTCCCTTTTCCTACTGACGAATTCCAGTCACCCATGACTATTAAATTTTCGTCTCCCTTCACTACTTGAATAATTTCTTTTATCTCGTCATACATTTAATCTATTTCTTCATCATCTGCAGAGCTAGTTGGTATATAAACTTGTACTACTGTAGTAGGCATGGGCTTTGTGTCTATCTTGGCCACAATAATGCGTTCACTATGCTGTTTGTAGTAGCTAACCCGCACTCCTATTTTTTTATTCATTATTAAACCTACTCCTGCATTACCCCTATTTGATTTTGTATTTATAACCCTGTAATCACCTGACCAAAAGTCTTGTTCCTCCTGCCACCGAACTTCACTAATTCCCACTATATCTAACTTTAACCTATCCATTTCCCTTTTTAAATTTTCTAACCTATCTGCCCGATCAAGTGATCTGACATTCCACGCTCCGATCCGTAGAACATCCGTATACAAGATCCAATCTTGTATACCGCGAGGAAAGAATGAACACGTATATCACTCCGTACAAGCTCTGATTTCCATTATTTTATTGTGGTGATCATTTCTCCCTATGTAGTGTAATAGGATGACCGGAGCACGTGACGTGGTCGAAGTTGTTAGGCGTGGCTGAGTAGAAGAAGGTGGCTGTTTTTAGCAATCTTCCTCTTTATTTTCGTTCTTCCAATACATTTTCCGGTAGCTCAGCCCCACCGCGCGTGTCATGGTGGAGACGTGCTGATCTACGCAGCCTGGGGAACGCAACGCCACGCTCGGTCAGCTGCTGCGCAGGCGGTAGGAGGTTAGTGGCATGAGGCCCGGCCCAGCTCGCCTGCCTCCTGCAGACGCTGCACTCGTGACGACGCCGGGAGTCGCCGTTGCATCAGCGGGCAACGCCCACCGCCGGCCGATCCTCAGGGACAGCGTCACTGATGACGTTGACGTGACAGCGACCGAACGCCCAATCGGTCGAATCAAATGCCGACGCCCACCTCTGATGCCCTAAAATAGTGCAGGCCGCTGCTGAATCCGCCGGTTACGCGGCGTCGTGTTTATTAGAACGTTCTCGATGAGTTGGCTAACGCAACCGCTCCACACGCAGTCTCCGCCTGCGTAATTCTGCTAATGCTGCGTTCTGATGGCTGCCGCGCACCTACACACATACCGGCACTTGTTGCAAAACAGTGTCACCTGCATAACGCGCTGGCCGGCCTTCGTCCGCCATTTGCCGTGAGGCTGGCGCGTCGCGCACTGAAACACACTAAATCACAATTTTGCACCATATTTCCTAAAAATAACCCCTTGTCCTTTGCAGTAGGTCGGTGTCAGCAAAATATTTTCTCATTCGGAGGAGAAAGTTGGTGATTGTAATTTCTTTTAATGATGTCCAGCCCAAATCCTGTATCATTTCAGTGAGCGTCTCTCCCATATTTCGCGATAACCAAATCGTGCTGCTCTTCTTTGAACTACTCTGTCAGTCGTATCTGGTAAGGATCCCACACTGTGCAGCAGTATTCTAAAAGAAGATGGACAAGTGTAGTGTTGGCAGTCTCCTTAGTAGATCTGTTACATTTCCTAAGTGTCCTGCAACTAAAAAAGTCTTTGTTTAGCCTTCCCCACTACATTTGCTGAGTGTTCCTTCCAATTTTAGTTGTTCGTAATAGAAATTTCCAGGTATTTACTTGAATTTACGACCGTTAGATTTGACTGATTTATCGTGTAACCGAAGTTTAACGAATTCCTTTTAGCACTCATGTGGATGACCTCACACTTTTCGTTATTTAGGGTCAACTGCCAATTTCGCACCATTCAGATATCTTTTCTAAATCATTTTGCAGTTTGTTTTGATATTCTGATGACTTTATTAGTCGATAAACGACAGCGTCATCTGCAAACAACCTAAGACGGCTGTTCAGATTGTCTCCCAAATCGTTTATACAGATAAGGAACAGCAAAGGGCCTATACCACTACCTTGGGGAACGCCAGAAATCACTTCTGTTTTACTCGGCTCTCCGTCAATAACTACGAACTGTGACCTCTCTGACAGGAAGCCATAAATCTAGTCACATTACTGAGGCGATATTCCATAAGCACGCAATTTCACAACAAGCCGTTTGTGTGGTACAGTGTCAATAGCCTTCTGGAAATCCAAAAATAAGGAATCGATCTGAAATCCCTTGTCAATAGCACTGAACACTTCATGCTAATAAAGAGCTAGTTGTGTTTCACAAGAACGATGATTTCTAAACCCATGTTGACTGTGTGTCAATAGACCGTTTCCGACGAGGTAATTCATAATGTTCGAACACAATATATGTTCCAGAATCCAGCTGCATATAGACGTTAATGATGTGGGCCTGTAATTAAGTGGATTACTCCTACTACCTTTCTTGAATATTAGTGTGACCTGTGCAACTTTCCAGTCTTTGGGTACGGATCTTTCGTCGAGCGAACGGCTGTATATGATTGTTGAGTATGGAGCTAATGCATCAGCATACTCTGAAAGGAAACTAATTGGTATACAGTCTGCACCAAAAGACTTGCTTTTATTAAGTAATTTAAGTTTCTTCACTACTTCGAGGATATTTACTTCTACGTTACTCATGCTCGCAGCTGTTCGTGATTTGAATTCTGGAATATTTACTTCGTCTTCTTAGGTGAAGGCATTTCGGAAGGCTGGGTTCAGTAACTCTGCTTTGGCAGCACTGTCTTCGATAGTATCTACATTACTATCGCGCAGAGAAGGCATTGATTGTTTCTTGCCGCTAATATACTTCACATACGACCAGAATCTTTTTGGATTTTCTACCAGGTTTCGAGACAAAGTTTCGTTGTGGAAAGTGATATAAGCACCTCTCATTGAAGTTCGCGCTCAGTTTCTAGCTTCTGTGAAAGATCGCCAATCTTGGGGATTTTGCGTCTGTTTAAATTTAACATGTTTTTTGTGTTGTTTCTGCAATAGTGTTCTGATCCGTTCCGTGTACCGTGCGGGATCAGCTCCGTCGTGTTTTAATTTATTTGGTATAAATCTCTCGATTGCTGCCGGTACTACTTCTTTGAATTCAAGCCACATCTGGTCTACACTTATATTATTAATTTGGAAGGAGTGGAAATCCTCACCCAGAAAGGCATCAAGTGATTTTTTTATCTGCTTTTTTGAATAGGTATTATTTTCGTTTATTTTTGGAAGATTTGGGGGTTACAATATTCAGTCTCGCTACGACAACCCTGTGTTCACTAATCCCTGTATCCGGTTTGATGCTCGTTATTAACTCAGGAGTATTTGTTGCTAAGAGGTCAAATGTGTTTTCACAATCGTTTACTATTCACGTGGGCTCATGAACTAGGCGCTCGAAATGATTTTCAGAGAATGCGTTTAGCACAATTTCAGATGATGGTTTATGCGTGCCTCCGGAATTAAACATGTTCAAAAAAAATGGTTCAAATGGCTCTGAGCACTATGGGACTCAACTGCTGAGGTCATTAGTCCCCTAGAACTTAGAACTAGTTAAACCTAACTAACCTAAGGACATCACAAACATCCATGCCCGAGGCAGGATTCGAACCTGCGACCGTAGCGGTCTTGCGGTTCCAGACTGCAGCGCCTTTAACCGCATGGCCACTTCGGCCGGCAATTAAACATGTATTTTCGCCAACATATCGAGGGTAAATTAAAGTCACCACCAACTATAACCGTATGAGTCGGGTACGTGTTTGAAATCAAGTTTTCTTTGAACCTTTTAGCAACTGTATCACATGAATTGGGAGGTCGGTAAAAAGATCCAATTATTTTTTTATTCCGATCGCCAACACTGACCTCTGCCCATACTAATTTGTAAGGTGGCTATAATTTCGTATCTTAAAAGCACTCACCTACATACTTTGCCGTGATTTACAACCGGAATTAGGTATCATTTGATAGGTTGTACATCGTATATATGAATATTTAAAGAAGACTGACATTGTCACGTGCACTTGTAAATAGTCGTTAACTCTTATTGCATGAAAGGCGATGGAGTGTCTTTATTATCAAAACGGCGTAATGAATGATTGCCTATACAAGTAGAGGTTGGAACGCCAGTGGAAATGAAACGGCAGGCGTAACTCAAGCCCTGGGTGGAAAAGGCCGCACAGGTGTGTTGGTCCTGCTTGACACAGGAAGCAGTCAAGACGGACTGTTGGGGCACCTGAGCGCTGATGCACAATACATCGGCGGCTTTCCTCGCAAATTTTCCGCACTGGACGATAAAGGACTAAAATATCGTAGTTCGGCGTTCGGAAGAATCTATAGACAGGGAGAATATTCCGTGGTTTCGAGAATATGATTCGCTTTCTGCACGGGAGGGGAGCCGAGCTTTGCTGGGAAACCAGCGGTGGAGAGAAAGTGGTCTTTCGCTTTGAGTGCCCGTGTTTGACGGTCGCTTAGTATCAGCTTTTGTTGGTACAGACGGACTTTCTGTCTTTGCTCTCAGGAGATTTTATAGTTAGAATGGTTAGGCACTGTATTGTTGCGAACTTATACGATTCTGGACTTCGCCTCCGGGTAGGGAATCGTCGTTGAGTACGCAGCGTTCAGTGACTGAGAGCAGTTCTTCTGCATATATTCACGGTGAGACGTTATCTGAACTCCGTCCTGCCGGCCGTGGTGGCCGATCGGTTCTAGGCGCTACAGTCTGGAACTGCGCGACTACTACGGTCGCAGGTTCGAATCCTGCCTCGGGCATGGATGTGTGTGGTGTCCTTAGGTTAGTTAGGTTTAAGTAGTTCTAAGTTCTAGGGGACTGATGACCTCAGAAGCTAAGTCCCATAGTGCTCAGAGCCATTTGAACCATTTTTGAACTCCGTCCTTGTGGTTGGGAGTTTGCGTTTCTCGTCTGTAGAACACAGAGAGGAGAAGACGGTATTAGATTTTACTAGTCAGAGGACCGTCTTCTGCCGTCCTAGTGTTTGAATGAGTTGTTTCTATATTTTGTGGCTGGAGTTCTTCCATCGTCGCAGACATGTACGAGAACCGTCACTCCGATGCACCGGTCGCAGTATATACAGTGATATTGCTAATTGCTTTGGCTTGTTAGGGGCCGCGCGGGATTAGCCGAGCGGTGTAAGGCGCTGCAGTCATGGACTGTGCGGCTAGTCCCGGCGGAGTTTCGAGTCCTCCCTCGGGCATGGGTGTGTGTGTTTGTCCTTAGGATAATTTAGGTTAAGTAATGTGTAAGATTAGGGACCGATGACCTTAGCAGTTAAGTCCCATAAGATTTCACACACATTTGAACATCTTTTTGCTTTTTAGGGCTATAAAGCTAAACAGCTGTGATCACGTAACTTCTATTTCCACTGAGGTTGCACACTACTCTAGTTCATCTTTGAAGGTAGTGTCTTCTAGTGTTTGGTACATAGATGATGTCAGCTGCTATCCCGACATTAACATCCATAGACCCGTCTGTGATTAAATGATACGTACCGGTGGAAAGTAACATCGATTCGACAGCTCAACACGACATAGTCGCTGTCCACGAATCATATGAGCCCACATTAAGTCGTGTTACGTGGCTGATCCCCGAAGTTAAAGCATAATTTGGATATTGCTACTGTAGATAATAGGCTCCTGTCCACAGCAGGGCTGCAACACTGGCAGCCTATAGCGACTGGCAGACGATTGGGATTTGGTGGGTGATGGAAATGATTGTAGATAAATGTAACTACTGAATCTAAAATAGCCGAAGAGACCTCCTATTGTTCTATTACGTCATTGGCTACAAGTCACTAGAAGCAGTACCAGTCGTAAAAAAATAGTTGCACTCAAGCATCCGCATGGTGGTGAATTTCTTCCTGAAGGTTAGTATGCTATCGGTGTGACATCTATTTAGATAGCCAGTGGCGGGCAAAGGATTAGACAGCAGTCTAAGTAATGGAACAGTGCTGTTGCAACTTGAAGGGATGTCGAGAGAATTAGCAGAGGTTTGTGACTTGGCTGAGGGCGTATATCGCTAATACCGAAGACTGGAAGATTCTTGCGAATATGGGGAGTGAGCGACACTCTCACAAAAGGCAGGCTAAGAGGTGATATCTTTACCGCTTCTTCTAATTGGTGTGGATGTCTATATAAGACCCGCCATCGAAGACTGGAAGATTCGTGCGAATGTGGAAGGTAAGCGATATTCTGACGAAAGGAAGGCTGCGAGGTGTTCTCTATACCGTTTCTACTAATCGTTGTGAGCAAACATATTACTACCTCGCACATACGTCTCATGAAGTGATTGCAGTTTGAAAATTATTGATTGAATTCAGTTGATCGACGAACTGATCGAGGAAGTACAAAAATGTTCATGACAAGACGGTAATACGGGTATAAAAATACCTTAGAAACGAGATAAATAAAAAGTGCAGAGCAGCCACGACTATATGGCTGCAGTAGAAAAAAATATTATGTGCTATTTTTCTCAGTGACGGGTGGGGGACTAGACAGCATTCGAACTAACTGAACAGTGCTGTAAGAACGTGATGGGATTTCGAGAGAATTAGCAAGGATGTTTGACTTGGCGGGGGCATCACTTACTCTTCAAAATCAGGTAGATTCCAATGCTATATATCAAAGACTCGAAGATTCGTGAGAATATGACGAGTAAGCATACTCCAACAAAAGGAGTCTTGAGAGGTCAGCTCTGTACTGCTTCTACTAAGTGTTGTGGGCAAACATATTACAGCCTGTCGCGTAAGTCTCATGCAGTGACTGCAGCGAGAAAATAAGAGGCTGATACGAGGGTTTTTAATGAGAAAAAATCAGCAGCAGAAATTCCATCTTTTGTTTTCTCGATAAATAAGAGACAACATTCTACTACGAGTTTTGTGCGCTTTTAAATGGTTGGAGTGACAGGAACACCAAATTTACATCAACATATATATACTCGTACATACTTCGAAAGCCATCGTACGGCGCGTGGCGGAAAGTACGATATAACACTGTTAGTCAATTTGCTTTCCTATTCCACTCACAAACACAGCGAGGGAAAAAAGAGTATCTATATGCCTTCACATGAACGCTAATTTCTCATATCTTATCTTCATGGTCCTTATGCGAAATGTATTTTGACAGCAGTAGTAACTTTCTGTAGTAAGCTTCAAATGTCAGTTGTCTACATTTTCTCAATAGTGTTCCTCGAAAAGAACATCGGCTTCTCTCCAAGGATTCCCATTTTAGTTACCTGGCAAGTGTAATCCGACTTCAGAAAAAAATTACTCACCATGCAAAGGGACCCTCATGATCAATTTAATCAATGGCGCGACCCCCTACACAGGGTGAGATGGCCATCGTAATAAAATCACCTGTATTACCGAGTTTATAAAGTGATACATAATATTAACCTGATATTAAAACTTCTCTGTGCTGCGGTTTGGCTTCATAGGTCACGAGGCATTTTACTATCTTAAGAGAGTTTGAATACGAGGAGGCATCCTATGACCACAGGTGGAGCATGCTCTTAGCAGGTCGTCATGAGCAGAAAAAGAGTTTAATATTCTAATCATGTGACTCTGGACGTAACAGATATTAAGCTAATAAGAACAGATATTTTTATGGTTGAGAGAATACTTAGGGTAAATATAGCCTATGCCATACTTTTGTTCAGAATTTCACATAAGTAACGTTACTTCAGAGATATGAAAACGTACATGAAAGGGAAGAATCTACATTTCGCATGAGAAATTCGAGGTGTATGGACAATCAACTGCAGGCGTGGTCACGAGGTCTCGACCGATCGCAAGCCGCAGCTTAACCTGTCACGACCAGCAGGTACAAAGAAAGGTTCTGGTTGGTCGGCTCTTCAGGTACACAATACATTCGGTAGACGACATTGGAATAGACTGGAGGTGAGTGACCACTTTTTCCGTCTTGAGATATCGTGTTCAAGTGAGACAATGGGCACAGCACTCATAAAAAATATCGTGCGATTTATTTCCGACGTTTGCGTTGGCTAGCATGCAGTTTGCGTCTCGTAAATTGGTATATGTGTATTTCATTCCGCAATACTGCAGCGACGTGATCTCTGTGTATAGGGAGCATGAATTTACAGCAGCATTCATCCTGTGGGTTCAAATCCCACAAAATCCAAATCGGAAGATTTCTGCTGCCTGGGTTACTCTCCAGGGCGAAATAGAAGCCTAGGAAGCCCGCCGCCGGCGCGGCCGTGTCTCCGTCACCGTGATCACCTTCTCCCGTTCTGTCATCTCGCTGCTCCTCGCTTCGCTACCTCGGCGACGCCCATCGCCGGTAGGCTCATCCCCATTTCAACATGGACACTCCTGTCACCACCATCATCTACATCTTCCCCTCACCTACCCCCACATTCACTTCATGGAGTACAACCTCCGGCCTCCCCTTATTACTGTTTTGTCCTCCTCTATCTCCTTTCCCATCTTGTATGCTCCCCTTTATCAGGCCACTCCTGCTCCTGCTCCCACTCCTGCTACCGCTCCCACTCTTGCCACTCGTCCTCATGAGTTTCTTCCCTCCCCAGTCGCTCAACACCCCCAGTACCTTCTGCACCAGCCCGCATCACAACCTGCCAGGCGACAGTCGTCACCCAGATGATGCGCTGACATCATCTTCTGTTGGCACCTTCACACCCCAAGCAGGACCTGCCTCCCATCACCTACCGCTCCAGCCTATCCCTCACCCTTCTTCCCAGGCCACCCACACCAAGTAACCCCCTAAACAACCTTGTGTCGACCCTGCTCCTGCCCCTTCACCAAAAAACACCACCAACCCCCACCCTTCTAACCCCCACATGGATACCACCCCTGTTTCCCTGTCCTCACCCCCACCATGCTCACCTTCGTCCTCTCCCACCCCAACACCATGCTGCTTGATGCCTGTACCCTCACCTTTGAAATTTACAAAAACTTCCCCAATACTCATTCCCTGCAAGAACTCTGTCCTTTTCAAATAGCTCAACCCCTCCTTGCACACTGACCTCAAAAAGATCTCCCGTGTCACCTTTGGTCCTCATGCCATTTTCACACCCTTTCTTACCCCATCCTCTCCCTGTGAGCCTGAACCCCTCGCCGTCTTCCAACACACACCACTGTGATCACAAAGCTCAGCCCCATAGTCATGGAGGTTGATGTGTTTGTGGAACTGAAAGCCCACTCTGCTCTCAAAATACGATTCGCCCAACTTATTCACAAAGACTCTGGACCCACCTTCCTTATGCGTATCTTCACGAAATCCCTCTCCTCCATCGACCACCCACTCACCCAGGGAGCCCTTGTTTATAACTGCTGCCACGCTGCTGACCTTTCCTGCTCCCCTCCCCAGTCCTACCGATAGCAAAAGCGCCTGGTCTATAATGACCACCTTACCTCTGCCTGTAAAAGTCCTCCCATCTGCCCCCACTGTGAAGTCTCTCATTTCCTAAAGCAGTGTCCCAACCTTCCCTCCCCCCCCTCCTTCCTGCAATA
This sequence comes from Schistocerca americana, assembly GCF_021461395.2. Lineage (NCBI taxonomy): Eukaryota > Metazoa > Arthropoda > Insecta > Orthoptera > Acrididae > Schistocerca > Schistocerca americana. Next base: position 719,462,285 of record NC_060130.1, read on the forward strand.
CATGTAATGAAGCCCACCCCACCTATTCCTCTAAATGTAAGGGAAACCCCCCCCCCCCTCCCCAACCAAACCAGAACTCACTGTGTCCCTGTTTGTCCCATTGATCAACCCCTCGACACCAACAATTACCTCCACCCACCCGCACAGTTGAAGACATCATCTGGTTCCTTACCATCGTCCTTCAAAACATCCACCCCTTCCAAGGCCCACACATGCTCCAGCAAATCTCCCTCGTCGCCTGTTCCATTTTCCACCTGACCACTTACGCCACCTACTCCCATAACCAAACCCAGTTCATCTTTATCCTCCTCAACACCGTCGTCTAAGCCTTTCTCGCCCCCCCCCCTCCTACACCTTCATCTCTCACCATCCTGGGGGGACGACAGTATTACCTTTATAAAGACATCTGCTCCTTCCCTGCCAACATGCCTTTCTTCATGGATACCCTGTTGCAGCACCAAGTTGACACCTTCATCCTCAATGAAACCTACCTCCAACCTTACCACACTGTCTGCCCCACTCCCTGTGTCCTTCACTGTACTGATAATCCCTGCCCCTTACTGTGAGGTGGGGTCGCTATTGGACACCCTAAGTACATCCCTGTCTGGCCACAACCACAGCTGAATGATCCTACCGAATACCTGATCGTCAGCATCTTTTTTCCTCCATCCTCACCATCACCTGTGCCAAAATCTATGTCTGTCCTGCTGCTCCCATCCCCTATGGTTTCCTCTCCTGTATTGACTACATCTTTACTGCTGACCTTAAAATTCGTAGCCATGACCCTACCACCCTCTGGCAGTGGCATCAGTTCCTTTGCACCCTCCAACGCGATCTTGTCCCCCTTCCTCAGCATACTCATCCCAAAAGTAACACAACCCCTGATGTTGTTCTCGCTTCTCCCAACTTCCCTGGACGCATCACCATGGAAGTCCTCGATCCCATTGGCAGTGACCACCTCCGAGTCCTTCTCACCATCTCCTATTCCCCTCGCACTCCCCCAGCTCCCCACTTTGTCGCCCCTCCAAAGTCGTTCATGATTACCATCGTGCAGACTGGAATACCTACTAGGAATTCATTAGCATCCAGGTCAGAAGCAACCCCCTCCCCTACCACCATCCTGATGACATCGCTTATGTCTCGTTCCTCCTCCTGAAGACCGTCACTGACGCTGTGATGGCCCACATCCACACCAAACTTATCTACTCCCACCATTTTCCCCTTTCTCCACAGGCCATACTCCTTCTTTGCGAATCTCTCTGGCTCTAACATTCCTTCCGCCTTACTGTGACTGGGACACACTCCTCCGCCGCCAGCAATTAAAAAGACAGCTTCCAAACTTTCTGACACCAAAGAAACGCCAGGACTGGCACCATACACGCACATGACTCAATGCCACATTCCCTGTCATCTCCTCCAAGTACTAGTCTGCCTTGCACCACCTTAGTGGTAGCCATCTCACCCCATATCACCCACTCCTCCATGACAAGCTCCCCTTTCCTGACAACTTTAGTAAAGCTAACCATTTTGCTTCCCAACTCTCCAAAATCCTCTTCATACCTGACGACCTTCTTCCCTGATGTCTTTGACTGCACCAATACCACTGCCCTGCCGCTTGCTGCCAGACTCCAGTACTTGGACCAGTTACCACCATCAGAACTAAACACTCCTATCACTGCACACGACATTAAACTCATCCTCCACTCCAAACGCAACACTGTCCCTGGTTGCGATTGCATTACCTACCGCGACCTCAAGGAATGCCCTCTCTCCTTCCTCACTGCCCTTCCCATCCTGTTCACCATCCTCTCCACTGGCTTCTACCTCAATCTATGGAAGACTTCCCGCATCCTGTTGTTCCTTAAACCTAGCAAACCCCCTTCTGACACCTCCTCCTATTGCCCAATCTGCCTCACGTCTGCGTTCAGTAAGGTCTTGGAGTCTATCCTCTCCTGCCGTAACCATCACCACCTAACTCAACACCACTTCCTCCCTCTTACCCAGTGTGGTTTCCAGCGCTCCTTCTCTGCTGATCATCAGCTCCTTAACCTCACCCATTTCCTCCAACTTCACTCCCGTCACTCTGCTACTTTTGTTTCCATTGACCTCCAGAATGCCTATGGCCATGTGTGGAATTCCAGGCTTCTTTACAAGCTCCAGACCTATGCCCTTCCTATAAACTTTATCCATCTCACTGACTTCTTCCTCTCCCCCTGTCCTTCCTATGCCACCATTCATAATACAATTCCTGTACCACCTACCGTACTTCATGTATGCCCCAGGGCTCCGTCCTTTTTCCTGTTCTATATCTCCTGTACACCTTTAATATGCCCAAACAACCCCCACCTGTCCATCTCAGTAAATATGCTGATGACACCGCCTTCCCTGCCCAGTATCCTACCCCTCAACAGTCTCGGAGCTCCCTCCAAACCCACCTAAACTAGTTCACTACTTGGTGCAACCAGTGGCTCCTTCGAATCAATCCTTCCAAAACCCAGGCAATCATTATAGAATGCACCACTCCTGTCCTTCTGGCCCCATGATTTCTACCTCACAATCTATGACCGCTCTATCCGACTTACCCCCACCTTGAAATACCTTGGCGTCACCCTTGACTGTCATCTCACCTGGACTCTCCATCTCCCTACATTCCAATGCAAAACCCACAGTAGACTCTGCCTACTGAAACTCCTGTCTGGTCAGACATGGGGATAGCACCCTTCCACCATCCTTCATACCTACAAATCCTTGATCCATCCCATCCTTTATTATGCCAGTGTTGCCTGGATCTCCACCCCTCCTAAATTCTATAAAGCCCTCCAAATCCTTGAATGTCATGGTAAGTAATGTTACAATTTCCACAGTAAGCAGTGAAAAAAATTATACAGCACCACGCGACGAGAAGATAATGGGCTGATCATAGCTCATCCCGCCTTAGTGAAAGTCTCGTACGTGAGTTATGGGACAAAGCTTCAGTTAAACCCCAAAAGACCTCTTTGAAGCTGGTTCATGACTGTCTGCTAGCGGGTAAGTGGAAAAAGCCACGAGGGCCACTGTTTTTATATCACTCGTGAAGGACTATCTAAACATATATTGAACTAAAATTTGATGTAAATGATTCAAAAAATACCACAGTGTTTTGCACAATAAGTTTATCGGGTTAACGGGAATACTCCTTTATTAAATACGTAAGAAGCAATTTTCGGGCTATTACGTACACTTCATGCAAAGCTGTTATGAGAGATTACGGAGTGTAGATACAGCTGATACGAAGTATTCGTATGCTCAATATACCCGTTCGGAGTATAAATTCAGATTCAGACATATTTTAATGATAAAGTCGGCATATATCAAAGGATAGGCTACTCGGACGAGTTTGCTTTTATTCCTTTAACAGGAGTTGAATGTGATCGAGTACAATACCGTATATGGACAGCCATAAGGCTTTCAATAATTGGACTGTGTTCGTTTTGCTATTAGCATCAGTCATATAAGCTTTCTTTGTAATAGTTCTTCTGTTTCGAAACTAAACGTTGAGGGGATAGGGTTGACGTTTACTGTCCTTGAAACGTTTAGGACATTAGAGACAAACAGCAACATTCACGTTAATGAGCTCTACTGGCGAACTGGCCTGCAACCTTCCGTAACGAATTTACGAACAACAGCATGAAACAGTCTAGGGTCGTCTCAGAAATTCCAAGAGAAAATACTTGTGCTCGTGTCATATGAAGAGATGCGGGTTGTTAATACTGTAATGGTACGCTAAATGTAGACAGCATGATATATATCAGCTGACGAACTTTCACTTCGACCATTGTCGAAAGGAAAACATTTTCTGTAGTATAGTTTCTACTTTATTTTCGAAGTCGTCGACTTCAAGTTTGCTTGAGACAAACAAACTCCGCTAACGCTATAGCGAAATAAGCTTGCGTCCAACAGACAAAACCTATGACGTTTTCTTTTCGTCAATGTTTTTTTCAAAAACGGTTAACGTGGTATAGTTCTGGTTTTACAGCATAATGACTTTTCTTCTTAACTCAGTTTACACAAACAATTGCTGAATAACGATACTTCTTATATGTTTCTACTACTGCCTGAGTATTGAGGGATCTAATTTACAACCACGTCACAAGTTTGCGACATGTTGGATTAAATTACATTTATGCAATTAATTGAACTTTGCACTTTAAATGGTATAACTTAAAATATTGCACATATTTATGTAACATAGAGAAAATATACAGATAACTATTTATTCCAAATACAAGGGAAATCAAAGAGTTTCTGTTCGAAGGCCGTACAGTCCAGAATCGATATCCACTTAGGCAAAATCGTCTTAGGCAGTGAGGCAATCATCCCAACGACGTACCAGGTTGAAGATATCCGTTTCGCGAAACACCGTGTCCTGCTGCGTGAAGAAGTCAGTGACTGGCTGCTGCACGTCATTGTCCGACAGGAATAGTCGACTCCTCAGGGCATTTTTAATGGACAGAAGGCATAATAATCGCATGGGGAGAGATCAGGATTGCAGAGCGGGCGCTCGAGTGTCTCCTACATGAGTTGACATGAGTTCTGCGTTCCGACATTTGCGATATGGGGACGTGCTTTATCATGAAGTAGCAGCATGGAACTTGGCGCACCATACCACATACTGCCTCATACAAATTCTTCATTGCCTGATGAATGTGTATCAGTGCTTTTGCTGCAGCAGCCAAGAAAAGAATGACAGCATGTTGGTTCTGTTGGGACACATACGGCAATAATGTTGCCATAGTTAATATTTAGACAGGTACCACACGAACTTTGGAAAGACACGAACGCCACAGTAAATCCTTGCCTACACGTCGGTGCTTATATACTCACATCGGAGTCGCTACGTTGCATATACACTGCAGCAACGCGCTAAAACGAAAAATTTTTTATCGCCCCTTATAGGTGGATTGGGAAAAGCCGATCAGTTGAATATAACATTTGATTCTATTACATTAAGTTAAAAATAATATTCCTCAAGCTATGCATAGTGCATGACGGAAGTTACCTCATGCCTTGTTATCGGTTCTTTATTGAATTCCACAATAACAACCCACAGGCCTCGGAGAGCGTTTAATCTCTCTTATCTTATTTTTTTATCCCTACGCGATATATATGATAGTGAGAGGAAAAATGTCGTACAATCTTCCTTGAATACTCGTTATCTAAATTTAGCCGATACGGTTTCGCGATAACAATGACACCTTTCTTCCTAAGTTCCCCGAACATCTCTGTCGTAATTTCGTATGGTCTAAGCCTCAGTGCTACAAGTCTAGCAGCGCAACTAGCAGTTCGTTCGTCGTCTGCTGTCATGCTTCCTTGATAAGGATTCTGAACGCCGGCGGATTCTATAGAATTCACTGCACAAATTTCGTTTATACGGTTTCCTTTACAGATGCGCTGGACTTTTGAACAATTCTTCCAAGGAATCTAGGTCCTCCATTCTTCTCCCCTGTTTCTAATTTTACGTGTAAGTATCATTTCATTTACTTTCGCAACATCATCCCTAAAAGTTTAAACAATGTGAAGGTCTAGAAAAGTTTTCCGCCGATCATGTTGTAGGGTGCTGTCAGGATGTCTCGCTTTGGTATCGACATTATCTTGCATTTAGCCACATTTAAAGATACTTACCACTGGTTACACCAAATGGAAATACTCTAAAAATGTTCTGCATGTCCATAAGATCCCCCATTGATGATAGACAACAGTATCGCCAGGAAACAGCATGATATTGCTGCTGTGCCTTTCTGGTAAATCTTTTCTCTATGTTGCGGATATTAGCAGTCCTATTACGTTTCCATGACGCACACCCGATGATACGTACTGTAGGTTTTGTTCAATATTCGCCTTCCAGTGCAAAGCTTTGGGCTCTGTTGGTACCGCGGTTATCTGACGCAGTGTTGCTTGTCTTTTAGCTCTGACAACTCCACACAAACGCCACTGTTCTCGGTCGTTAAGTGAAGTGAGTCGGCCACTGCGTTGTCCGTGGTGAGTGATAATTCCTGAAATTTGGTGCTCTAAGCACATTCTTGACGCTGTGGATCTCAGAATACTGAGTTCCCCAACAATTTAAGAAATGAGCTGTCACATGCGGCTAGCTCCTATTACCAGTCTGTTAATTCCCGTCGTGCGCCATCATCACCTCGGAAACCTTTTCACATGAATCAGCTGAGTATAAATAAGAGCTCCATCAATGTACTGCCTTTTTATATCTTGTGTACGCGATTCTAACACCATTTGTATAAGTGCACATAGTTACCCCATGACTTCTGTCACTTCAATGTATTAGCAAAGGATCGCATGGAGTATCAAAGGAAACTTATGACTACATTGAGGATAGCTTGGAAGGGAGGATACAGCATATTATCTTTGACGAAGAATCATCAGCAGATGCAGAAGTAACTTCGGTAGTGCCCCACGAAAGTGTTTTGGGACCCTTGCTGTTCATGTGGTATATTGATGACCTTGCAGACAATGTTAACAGTAGTCTCTGACTTTTTGCAGATGATCCAGTCATGTTTAATGATATGCTGTCTGAAAGAAGTTGCACAAATATTCAGTCACGTCCCGATAAGATTTCAATGCGGTGAAAAGACTGGCAACTTGCTTTAAATCTTCAGAAACACGAAACTGTGCACTTCAGAAAATGAAAAAGAAAACGTAGTATACTATGACTACAATACCAGTGAGTTACAGCTGGAATCGGTGAAGTCATACAAATACCTGGGTGTAACACTTCGTAGGATTAGGATATGGAACGATCATAAAGACTCAGTCATAGGCAAAGCAGGTGACAGACTTCGGTTTATTAGTAGAATACTAGTGAAATTCAATGAGTCTACCAAGGAGACTGCTTACACAAGAGTCGTGCGCCTGATTGTAGAATACCGCTCGGGAGTGTGGGACACATACCAAATAGGACTAACAGGGGGCGCTGAAGGTATACACAGAAGGGCAGCACGAATGTTTACAGGTTTGTTTGACCCGTGGGAGAAATGGCTCAATGGCTCTGAGCACTATGCGACTTAACTTCTGAGGTCATCAGTCGCCTAGAACTTAGAACTAATTAAACCTAACTAACCTAAGGACATCACACACATCCATGCCGGAGGCAGGATTCGAATCTGCGACCGTAGCGGTCGCTCGGTTCCAGACTGTGGCGCCTAGAACCGCACGGCCACTCCGGCCGGCCCCGTGCGAGAATGACACGGAGGTCCTGAAAGAACTGGCCTCCAGAGTCTTGAAGATAGACATAAACTATCCCGACAAAACAAACTTATGAAATTTAAGGATACAGTTTTAAACGATAACTTTAGGATGCACTGCAACCCCTACTTATCGCTCCCGTAGGGATCGTGAGAACAAGATTACGTTTCCAGTGGATAGATTTACATATAGATATAGATGTAGACATCTGCTAGGTCTTGTCTTGTAATCTATTTGATCCTCTGTATCCCTCATTATTTCATCTCTCAAATCTACCCGTCATGTACTAATGTATTCCCTTTATTTGTTTCTGTCAAACGTTGAGTAATCCTCGCTCTGAAACTCTCAATAGCTCCTGGTTCTTTCAGCTAATCCAAGCACCATATCTTTAATCTTCTACGTTTTTGCAATTCCTTAAGTTTTCGTCCACCGTTCGTAATCAGTTTGAAACCTTCCACTCTCCCCAGGTATCTTCCACGTATACAGCAATTCTTAAACCAAGTATTAACAATGATTTAATTATGCTCTGGGGAAATTCCACAGGGCGAATTCCTGTTTCATTCGTTTCCCCCCAGCTGATATTCTCCTGCTATTTTCCCTTTTCTTGCTTTTCCTCTCCATTAACTATCTGAACAATTTATTTTGTCTCATAATACTTTTTTTCAATCTCTTTATCATCTGTGAAGCTAACTGGCATATAGATTTGTACTAATGTGTTGTTGTTAGCTTATGTCTATCTAGGCAACGGTAATACGTTTATTATGCTGTTCAAAGTAGCTTACAGACTTTCCTATTTTCTTATTAATTAGCTAACATAATCCTCCTACTTGATTTTATATTTATAACACTATACTCACCTGACCGGAAAGCCGGCCGGAGTGGCCGTGCGGTTCTAGGCGCTACAGTCTGGAGCCGAGCGACCGCTACGGTCGCAGGTTCGAATCCTGCCTCGGGCATGGATGTGTGTGATGTCCTTAGTTCTAAGTTCTAGGTGACTGATGACCTCCGAAGTTAAGTCGCATAGTGCTCAGAGCCATTTGAACCATTTTTGAACCTGACCGGAAGTTCCGCGCTTCTGCCAGTGTACTTCAATAATTCCCACTATATCTAACGTCAATCTATCGATATGCTTTTATTAACTCTCATGTTTCTCTATTCACTTGAGGGGTCTACCACTCCATGCACCGAGCATTAGAATGCCAGTTTCGTTCTTCCTGATGACGAAATCTTACTGAGCTGTCACCACCCGGAGATCCGAATAGGAGACTATTCTACCACCCACCCAAGAGGATGCCATTATCATTTAACTGTACAGAAGATCTGTATGTCCCCGGGAAAAATAACGGGTGTAGTTTCCCGTTACTTTCAACGGTTGACAGTATCAGCACAGAATGTTCCTGTTGGCTAACCTTACAAGGTCAAATCAATTAGTCTTCCAGACAGTTGCTCCTGCAGCTACTGAAAAGGCTGCTGCCCCTCTTTAGGTACCGCGGGTTTGACTGGCCTTTGCATAGATACGCGTCTCTAATGTCTTTACCTTTATACCTTTTGGGTATACACGCAGAGTGATCAGGGCATTCTGTATGTTTCCTATATTCCTGTGTCATGTTTGTGGTTTGTGGCAGCTGACTCATAATTCTTCAGTCCGAGATTCTAAACCAGTAAAATCTAATTTATTGCCTTCAACTGCTAGACATTTCTAAGGCTTCATCTTCCTGAAAGAACCATCTCCAGATAGCCATGGCTCCCTGCTCTGGTATGAAGGATGTTTCTACCGAGTACGCACACGCTCACAACTGAAGTGCAACTCTAGCCTAGAAAACGGGAAATGGCGCACAAGGACACATTTAATATTCCTGTAGTCATTCCGCATTTGAAAGTAACTTAGCTGAAAACTAGCTATCGATTTTACAAATGTTAAGCACTTTAAAATACCAAATGCCGCGCAGAGGGCACACGGCTTACCGCTACATTGACGAAGACTGCCAGCCAACTTCCGGATTTCGCGAGATCCCTGCAGCTTTTGGAGTTACGTATCAGTCCGGAAGTGTGATGTGTAACGCTACGTATAACTTTTCGAAGAGTAAAGCTCGCGAACAAATAAAACGATATAGTGGTTTAATCAACAGGAGAGCCCAACTGTCGCGCGATTTTGTCCCGTATTTTTCATGTGGCGAGTCATCTCGAAGGACGATGCACACAGGAGTATTTTGCCCTAAAAGCTAGCCAAAAGTCCACTTTTCAAATCGGAGTAATTCCTGGAATGCGTAACTTTCTGCGACAGTGTGACAAATAGGGCATTGCTGAGGCAGAATGTGTTATTTGTTTCTTGTGCACTGATACGCGGTAGAGTTAGTCTGTATTTACGTTTCGCTTGTGGTGCGTCTGAAGTTCCTCTACTGGCTTGAAATCACTCTGCTTTAGTGAATGTGTTTAAGTGTGTTTTTACTTGAAATAAGGTGAAAAGCAACACGGATTCCGAAGATCCGGGTATTTACAGTTATTTATAATTATTCTCATTCATATTATTTACTACTTTTATTAGTAATCATTCTATTTATTATAGTTCAGTGTGTTTCCCTGCATGTTTGTTAATACAGTGTATAGAAAAATCATTCCTCTACTTTAAATTTAAAAAATTAGCCGCTGATCATCGCAGACAGATTTTGTGCGATTGTTTTACGTTAATGAATTGTCATTTATAACATTTGTTAAGCGAAAAATGAATTCTGAAAGCATTTTGTTTTTATCCTCTGTACTTCGAAAGCCAAATTATGCAAGAAAAGGCCTCTATGTTCTTATGAGGGCAATTTCAGAAAATGAATTTGTAAAATGACTGGACATTATGGAAAATTATATGTTATCAGACCCTATCTTCCCTGATGAAGAAAAGAAAGGTTTTAAACACAAACTGTCTACAGTGACAATTAAAGAAACGATGGTTTGCTTCACACAAAATTGAAAGTACCTTCTTAAAAAGTAACCATAAGTGACTACAGTCCGCCACTCGTGGTCTCGCGGTAGCGTTCTCGCTTCCCGAGCACGGGGTCCCGGGTTCGATTCCCGGCGGGGTCAGGGATTTTTCCTGCCTCGAGATGACTGGGTGTTGTTGTGTCATCTTCATCATCATCATTCATCCCCATTACGGTCGGAGGAAGGCAACGGCAAACCACCTCCATTAGGACCTTGCCTAGTAAGGCGGTGCGGGTCTCCCGCATTGTTCCCCTACGCTCTGTAAAGAAGCATGGGACTTCATTTCATTTTCAAGTGACTACAAAGTAGTATTAACATTCCATGTTGCAAAACTTGAATTGGTAGGCCATCAAAGTCGTTCGTGCAGTTATGCGAATGCAGTAAAAGGAGTAAGACACAGCTACTGGGAAACAGTTTTGGAACCACGGAATTAACGTATGTAAGTCACATGAAGGTCCGAAATCTGGAAATGTTGAGAGTTCCAAAGTGGTTGAAGATATTAATTCATCTCCTACACGAGGAGCTGAATGCAGACAAGCATTAGATTGGAGTCGTAGAGACTTACAAGCAAAAAAAGGCTTTAACACATTCAAGCCATGTCAATCTTTGTTGAAACCTCGCTGATAAGGAAACATCACGAAATAATCCGAACAGTTGATAAGAAAGTCTATCCCTGTTACGGTATCCTTCAAGAGGCTAAAAAACGGGTTTACCCTGTGACTGAATCCTATCAGGTGACTTCCACATGTGCTTAATCACACATGTGGGCTATCAATATTATATCTGGAAGAGGTTTTTAGTGATCTTCCAAATGATAACATAAGTGCACTGGAACTCATCTAGAAATGAGGTTGTGATGGTTCATAGCAAATTCGGTTTAAAGAAAAAACTGAAAAGATCTATGATTCTGAAGCGAACAAATTTCAGTCATCTTTAGTGCCTCTCCAACTTATTAGTCGCTCGAATAAAGGCCTAATTGTCTAGAAAAACCCTACACCATCATTTCCTCGTTATTGCAGACCAATAAGAGTCAGATTTATTCATGAAATAGCTGATGTTAATAATGAGGAAATTGTTTATATCAACAAGCAAACTGAAACATTACAGGAAACAAAAACTGCAAGAACAGAGGGTGATTTATGTATAAAACACATATTGCTGATGACTATGGTAGAAGCAAAGGTCTGCAATGCAGCAAGAGAGACAACATCGACATTGAGTTACTACCTTTGTAAGACTGCCTCAAAAGGCTTCAATGACTAATCAAAAACTAAAGCAGTAAATACAGAAGCTCTTCAGTTCGGCCTGTCTATACTCCATCCCCAAAATATACTTTTCGACTTTTTGTTATCTTTGTTCTACAAAATAAACATCAAGAAGTGGCAAACCCGTTCAAAATAGGAAAAGAAACAAGCTCAAGAGAGGAAAGGAGTCACACAAGAAATGCTTAGAAATCCATTGGGCTTAATTGCAGACGTTTCGAAACAAACCTATGGAAATAGCATTGATGACAATTCGAATAGCAGATTTTTGTCAGACTATGAAACATTAGGAGAAATAACACATGTAGGCCTGCAACTCCTGTATCGATTCAGTGCTATTCTAGAAGTTATCTCCAGTGGACATAAGGTAGGCATAGAAAAATTTTCTGCTTATTCTGTAAAAACACTAAGACTGTAAGCTGATTTATATCCATGGCATACTTAGTCTGCCAATGTACACAAGATTTTGGCGTGTGGCTCATGTGTCATTAAAGTCATACTCTTACCATATAGGCAGTTTATTAATAGAAGCAGCCGAGACTCACAATAAGCACTTTCGTCTATATGGACAAACGTTTGCGAGGAAATTCTTACTAGAAGAATGAAATCTGGACATAATAAAGGGGGTACTACTTATAACTGAACCATTAATAACAGTTATGATACGGAAGCCAAAGAAAACCAGAAAACTTTCTTGAAAGAAACATTAAAATCACTGCTATCGAGCGAAGGATGGATTACGCAGGTCCCTCAAGCTGAAAACGATGATGAAGAGGAGCCTCCAATAGAAACAGACAGCTCACATAAAGAAGACAGGGAGGCATCATCTGAATACTACATAGTACTGTAGCTAAGAAATAAAGAATCTAATAAAAATACCATAATTTTGTTTTATTTCACGTTATAAAGTATGCAAAAACATTATTATCCTACAAATACGTTCTCTAGGGTCTCACAGTAAAAAAAAATGGCTCTGAGCACTATGGGACTCAACTGCTGAGGTCATTAGTCCCCTAGAACTTAGAACTAGGTAAACCTAACTAACCTAAGGACATCACAAACATCCATGCCCGAGGCAGGATTCGAACCTGCGACCGTAGCGGTCTTGCGGTTCCAGACTGCAGCGCCTTTAACCGCACGGCCACTTCGGCCGGCGTCTCACAGTACAGAAAATACCAAATACTAATTTTGGCCATCTTTTTGCATGAAATACTCACTCCTATGTGCGACGCGTGATTCCAAGGTGGGACGGCGATCGCAATAGCTTCGAAAGAGGTGGATCTACCGGTGCGTTTGTGCACGCTCAACGAATCGTCGCACCAGGTTGGAGTTAACGAAGCGGCCAGGGAGCAAGAGTCACAGATGAACATGCTAAACTCGACTGGAAAAAACAACAAAAGATTTTAAAATGTTTGCTTTCTATTATCATATTACAAACTGTCTACTTGACGTTTACTTTCATATTGTGAGTTATATAAGTTATCGTAATGTTTCAGTAGAAAAACAGTTTCTCATGAAGAGTTAATTCTACAGCACATCAAGAATACGTAGCAAGTGAAGGTGAGAAGGATCGCATTTATTTATGCTAGTTCACATTTGGTTAAATCCTGAACTTCCAGCAACTACTGCATAATCAGGATACGAAGTCCGAGCTTTTTGTATCCGCTGTCTGTCAAGAGACTGACGAAAAGCATAAGAACACCTTTAATAGTCAATAACATAAATTCCGTTCACATGCCCCGGCGGGCCGACTGACCACCGTCTCATTATCTGTCAATGGCGTCTATGTACGCAGTGCGGAGGGGCGTGGGTTAAGCACACCGCCCTCGCGGTCGCTGCGAGTTTTTGTGACCTGGATACAGCTACTACTCTTTCAAATAGGTCGGCAATCGGCATAACGAGGTTCTGAGCACCCCGTGCCAGTCCTCTCACCAAGGAAAAATCACTGACAGTACCGGGAATCGAACCCAAGTCCTCCACATGGCTGTCAGCCGCGCTAAGCACTCAGCTCCGGAGGCGCACTTAACGTTATAAGCTCAACCAAACTGAAACAATCTCAGCAAAAATGCAGACACTTCCTTGGTCAACTGCTGCAGGTTTCAGGTAATTCTGCTGCGTGCCAAAACTTTTCCAAAGTTTCCCTTCCGTCATGGAAAGTGACTAGCGCTTAGTCGACAGGACCGATTGCGGACCCCTGATACAGAGCCGAGTGGAGGGTCTGAATCAGAGGCTCAGACGGTTCTGCGACTGTGTAGGCAGCAGATTCCTCGACTTGCGCCAAAGGGTGCTTGGGTTTCGGGTTCCGATGAGTAGGTCAGGTGTCCACTATACGCTGGAGGTGGCTACACGGGTAGCAGGGGCTGTGTGGCATGGACTGGGCGGTTTTTTAGGTTAGAGGGTCTCGGGAAAAAAAAGAAGGGCTTCAGTCATTAAGGGTGCAGGCTGAACACAGTAAGAACGGAGATACAGGAACCATCGGTATAACAGTTGTAAATATTCGTAGCTGTGTTGGGAAAGTACCAGAGCTCCAAGCGCTAATAAAAAGCACTGACGCACAAATCGTTATAGGCACTGAAAGCTTGCTAAAGCCGGATATAAGCTCATCCGACATTTTTACGAAAAACCTAACGATGTTCCGAAAGGATAGGTTAAACACGGTTGGCGGTGGCGTGTTTGTTGCTGTTAGAAGTAGTTTATCTTGTCGCAAAACTGAGTTAGCATGGGTAGAGGTTATTGTTCGCAACAGGAATAAAATAGTAATTGGACCCTTTTACCAACCTCCCAATTCAGATGACACAGTTACTGAAAGGTTCAAAGAAAACTTGAGTCTGATTTCAAACACGTACCCGACTCATACGATTATACTTGGTGGTGACTTTAATTTACCCTCGATATATTTAACTCCGGAGGCACGTACAAAACATCATCAGAAATTGTGCTAAACACATTCGCTGAAAATTATTCAGGGCAGTTAGTTCATGAGCCCACGCGAATGGTAAACGGTTGTCAAAACACACTTGACCTCTTAGCAACAAATAATCCTGAGTTAATAACGAGCATCAAAACGGATACAGCGATTAGCAAACACAGGGTAGTCGCAGGGAGATTGAATATTGTAACCCCCCAATCCTCCAAAAATAAAGGAAAAATATACCTATTCAAAAAAGCAGATAAAAATTCACTTGACGCATTCATATACATCTACATCTACATCCACATCCATACTCCGCAAGCCATCTGACGGTGTGTGGCGGAGGGTACCTTGAGTACCTCTATCGGTTCTCCCTTCTATTCCAGTCTCGCATTGTTCGTGGAAAGAAAGATTGTCGTTATGCCCCTGTGTAGGCTCTAATCTCTCTGATTTTATCCTCATGGTCTCTTCGCGAGATATAAGTAGGAGGGAGCAATATACTGCTTGACTCCTCGATGAAGGTATGTTCTCGAAACTTCAACAAAAGCCGTACCGAGCTACTGAGCGTCTCTCCTGCAGAGTCTTCCACTGGAGTTTATCTATCATCTCCGTAACGCTTTCGGTATTACTAAATGATCCTGTAACGAAGCGCGCTGCTCTCCGTTGGATCTTCTCTATCCCTTCTATCAACCCTATCTGGTACGGATCCCACACTGGTGAGCAATATTCAAGCAGCGGGCGAACAAGGTACTGTAACCTACTTCCTTTGTTTTCGGATTGCATTTCCTTAGGATTCTTCCAATGAATCTCAGTCTGGCATTTGCTTCACCGACGATCGACTTTATATGGTCATTCCATTTTAAATCATTCCTAATGCCTACTCCCAGATGATTTATGGAATTAACTGCTTCCAGTTGCTGACCTGCTATATTGTAGCTAAATGATAAAGGATCTTTCTTTCTATGTATTCGCAGTACATTACACTTGCCTACATTGAGATTCAATTGTCATTCCCTACACCATACGTCAATTCGTTGCAGGTCCTCCTGCATTCCTGAGAGACAATCTCCACTCCTTCCAAATTAACAATATAAGTGTAGACCAGATGTGGCTTGAATTCAAAGAAATAGTATCGGCAGCAATTGAGAGATTTATACAAAATAAATTAACAAACGGCGGAGCTGATCCTCCTTGGTACACAAAACGGGTCAGAACACTGGTGCAGAAACAACGAAACAAATGCCAGATTAAAACAGACACAAAATCCCCAGGATTGCCGATCTTTTACAGAAACTCAAAATATAGCGCGGACTTCAGTGCGAGATGCTTATAACAGTTTCCAAAACGAAACTTTGTCTCGAAACCTGGCAGAAAATCCAAAGAAATTCTGGTCGTTAGCGGCAAGAAACAATCAATGCCTTCTCTGCACGATAGTAATGGAGATACTAAGGAAGACAGTGCTGCCAAAGCAGAGTTACTAAACACAGCCTTTCGAAATGCCATCACAAAAGAGGACGAAGCTAATATTCCAGAATTCGAATCAAGAACAGCTGCCAACATGAGTAACGTAGAAGTAAATATCCTCGGGGTAGTGAAGCAACTTAAATCACTTAATAAAAGCAAGTCTTGTGGTCCAGACGGTATACCAATTAGGTTTGTTTCAGAGTATGCTGATGCATTACCTCCATACCAACATTCATATACAACCCTTCGCTCGACGGAAGATTCGTACCCAAAGATTGGAAAGATGCACAGATCACACCAATATTCAAGAAAGGCAGAAGAAGTAATCCACTTAATTGCAGGCCCTTATCATTAACGTCTATATGCAGCAGGATTTTTGAACATACATTGTGTTCTAACATTATAAATTAGCTCGAAGAAAACGGTCTATTGACACACAGCCAACATGGTTTTAGAAAACATCGTTCTTGTGAAACACAACTAGCTCTTTTTTCGCATGAAGTGTTGAGTGCTATTGACAAGGGATTTCTCATCGATTCCGTATTGATGGATTTCTGGGAGGCTTTTGACACTGTACCACATAAGCGGCTTGTAGTGAAATTGCGTGCTTATGGAATATCGTCTCAGTTATGTAACTGGATTTGTGACTTCCTGTCAGAGAGGTCACAGTTCGTAGTAACTGACGGAAAGTCATGGAATAGAACAGATGTGATTTCTGGCGTTCCCCAAGGTAGTGGTATAGGCCCTTTGCTGTTCCTTATCTATATAAACGACTTGGGAGACAATCTGAGTAGTTGTCTCAGGTTGTTTGCAGATGACGCTGTCGTTTATCGACTAGTAATGTCACCATAATATCAAAACAAATTGCAAAACGATTTAGAAAAGATATCTGAATGTTGCGAAAATTGGCAGTTGACCCTAAATAACGAAAAGTGTGAGGTCATCCTCATGAGTGCTGAAAGGAATTCGTTAAACTTCGGTTACATGATAAATCAGTCAAATCGAAAGGCCGTAAATTCAAGTAAATACCTAGGAATTACAATTACGAACAACTTAAATTGGAAGGAACACATAGAAATTGTTGTGGGGAAGGCTAATCAAAGAATGCGTTTTGTTGGCAGGAAACTTATAAAATGTAACAGACCTACTAAGGAGACTGCCTACACTATGCTTCTCCGTCCTCCTTTACAATACTGCTGCGCGATGTGGGCTCCTTTCCAGATAGGACTGACGGAGTACATCGAAAAAGTTCAAAGGAGGGCAGCACGTTTTGTATTATCGCGCGAAACATGGGAGAGAGTGTCACTGAAATGAAGCCAGCATGGTTGTCCTCGACCACGACCCATTTAGGAGGATTACTGATCCGTCGTCTCTAGACAGGATAAAGCGCCTGCCCCGGATGATGAAAGCCGCGCGGGATTAGCCGAGCGGTCTCAGGCGTTGCAGTCATGGACAGTGCGGCTGGTCCCGGCGGAGGTTCGAGTTCTCCCTCGGGCATGGGTGTGTGTATTTGTCCTTAGGATAATTTAGGTTAAGTAGTGTGTAAGCTCAGGGACTGATGACCTTAGCAGTTAAGTCGCATAAGATTTCACCCACATTTGAACATTTTGATGATGAAAACCACCTCTGACGTCCACAACACCCAAAAGGCGTGGCCCATGAGAGCGGTCAAGACTCATGCTTTACAGGCTGCCAAGGAAGGCTGGCGCTCTTCCATCATGCGATCGTTTAATAAATGAGGGAGCATCACGAAGATGCTCATCGAATTCCACGGGCAGATGCTATAAGACAGGTGTTGTACATCAAGAACTGGTTCACTGCTACAATTCCGACAGCGTATATTTCAAAGAGAGAACACCAACATACCACTTCTTTCCAAATACGTTTCGCGAAATGAGCATGGCGGGAAAAATCAAGAAAATTCGACTCCATAGGTCTTGTATTAATAGTATCTGCATCATTAGACAGGTGACTGGCAAGACAGCGATACGTAATTTGGAGATACACACGGTTTTAATAGACTTTATAGACTTTTACAGGCTTTATAGACTTCAGTGTACCACTTCCTAGGTTGAAGGAAGAAGTGAATAACCAGATCACACAGAAATGTTTTATGCACATTCCATTAGAAAGCGGTATTCAGATAATGCTTGTGTCAAAGTTGGGAAGTTACAATCACAGAAATTTAAGATTGGCAAAGGACTGAGACAAGGATTCTGCTTAGCACCCTCCCTCTTTAAAATGTTTTTGGACGAAGCACTGAAAAATGAGAAAAAGAAGTGAAAATATGATAATCAGAATAAGTGATGACAGCTTGTTTTCCCTAAATTTCGCTAACGATAGAGTCATTTTCGTCGAGGAAGAAGAGGTATATTGTATGATAGAAAAAGAAGGAAGATCCGCACATTTAGACGTCGCAGCAGGTACGTGTACACATGTTGCAGACTCCTCACCTAACTCACTAGGTATTTATGCGCTACAGCACTGCCAACATCAGATAATAATCCCCAGACCTTAGGCCGCAGGGAAGCATCATTTGTTGAGAACGAGTAAAATAAAATTGAAAAGTATACATGAAAGGATATACAGATATTCTTAATACACAGAGAACATAATTATAGATAGATTCTGACATCCAGATGGTTTTCTGTAGTAACATACCCGTTTAATATACTGTAACTACAGGCGGTATATGGAGGTCAACGATCACGCCGTATAAGAACGTTTTATTATAGTTAACATAATCAAAATTAACCAATCCTTCTAATGAGCTGACATCAATCTACAGCTCAAACCTCAATAATTACTAACTGAGCGTCCGTCTCCTGGTGTATAGCTCATAAAGGAATTTATCAACAGTCTAAGATAGATTGCAATGGATAAGGAAGAACACAACTCTGTACTTAAGACAACTTTAATCTGGAGTAATGAAGGTCATTTTTCCTTCTTGTATTGCAAATCATGTACAGAACTGTTCCTTTTGAACTGCAGTGGTTTATTTACAACAAACTTCATGAGGTAATAAATGTGCTGTGAAGCACTAGCCAGAATGTCCAACTCCTTAAGCAGATGTCTACAAGATGATCATGAGGGAGCACCACATATTATATAATGAAATAATAAGCAACCAGTTCCATAAAAGAAATTGAAATTCGTTACTGGTTTCGGGCACTTAGCGCCCTTCTTCAGAAGGTTGTGCCTATCACATTATTTGCGAGTGCCAACAATAAGATGCATACAGCAAAATACCATGGTCATGTGTTTCATAATGTCTGTACAAAATTAGTATAAAGAAGCGAACTAACACTTGCTGTTTCGCTTCTTTATACTAACAGACACTGTGAACCACATGACCATGGCATTTTGCTGTATGCACCTTATTGCTGACACTCGCAAATAATGCGATAGATACGACCTTCTGAAAAAGGGCACTAAGTACCCGAAACCGGTAAAGGAATTAAATTTCTTTTATGCAACTAGTTGCTAATTGTTTCATTAACATATGACTACAGTTGCTGAGGATGGCCAAAATACTAAACCACATGTTATTCTTAGAGCACGTTTTTGAGCAACAGAGATTTTCTTTCTTAAAGTTGAGGTATCCCAACACATTATTCCACATGACATTACTGAACGAAAATATGGAAACTACGTCAACGTACTGATTTCTCTCCCCAAAGAAGTACAAATATGACTGAACAAAGTTGTTTTAGCAGTTTGAAATGTATTTTTTCCAGATTAAATTGCCATCAACATGCCCTGTTTATAATTTCCTCACCATATCTTACACTTATCGTTGGTGTAGTATCCCAAATGTGCAGAACTGAATATGTTGCCTTTTTTAAATTGAAGGTGACACCATTAACAGAAAACCTGTCAATGATACTTTTAAGAACATTGTTTACTATTTCTTCTGTTTCTGTATGTATGTTGGACTGTTTATAATACTAGTGTCATCTGCAAATATAACTAATTTTAGTAGTTGTATATCAGATGGAAGATCATTCACGTATGTGGGGAACAATAATGGACCTGCGATTGAACCTTAGGGAAACCTATACATGATCTCTCCCGAGTTAGAATAATGTTAGATATGACAACCATATGTTGGGTATACCATCAGTCTTATAAAATTTCAATTTATTTTCGAGAATACTATAATTCATATAGTGACATGCCTTAGATATAGGTCACAGAAAATACCAGCTGGCGCTTGCAAAATTTTCTGAGTGAAAATGTAGGGCAACTCTTCTGAAATTCAAACTGTGAGTAGCAGAGATTGTCACTGTTGCTCGGTTGAGATACTGTTCTAGAATACAAATTTTGGAAAATGATGTCAACTGTCGAACAGGTCGGTAGTTATTGACATCGCTTCTATCGCCTTCTTTAAGAGGAGTTTAACAACGGCATATTTCAGTCCCTCTGGAAAAAAGCCTTGTGTTAGTGAGACATTACATATATCAGATAAGACAAGTCATATTATATGGAAACAAATCTTAAGTACTCTATTGGAAACACCATCGAAATCAGATGAGTTTTCATTTTTGGGATAAAATACAATTTTCCTAATTTCAGATGATACATTCATATGATGAATTTTATGAGAGTTACTTTTGTAACACACTACTGGAGGTAGTGAAATGTTTTTCCCTTCACTTTCTACTATATTTAAGAAATGATTATTAAATATGTTGACTACTTGTGAGTCATCATTTATAACCCTTCCATTCAGTTCATAGTGATATATCCTGTTCTGTGAGTGGTTGTCCTGTTTCTCGTTTCACTACATATGAAACAGCGTTAAGTCTGTTGTTGGAATCACTGAAATATGGCATTATGAGTAGTGGGGCAATGAAGATCCTGACATTTTTGGTATTCAATAGACATGAAATTAATTATGCAAATTAATTAAATTGATCAATTAATTATCCCCACCCCCAGAAGACATCATTGGTTTGCCCCTGCTGGCACGTGGGTCCCCCTCAGAGAACTCCCAGCTGCATCCTCTCCCCCTCCCCTCCCCCTCCCCTCCCCCTCCCCCCCTCCCCTCCTATAATGTAACCCAAAATGGCGACCCAGGAAAAAAGCAGGAAATTCGCTCAGTCTCCGCTGAACTGTGGACTGGGAGGATCTCACTATGGCGGGCTAATATAGTGTCAATCACAATGCATTAAACAATTTTGCATAGATGTTGTTTATTTATTTCTAATACACCTCGAAATTGTCGCTGGTGTTTAAACGATTTGCAGCGATATTGCGGATGCAGAATATTGTATCACACACACAACAAAATTTGCAGCTAGTTCAGGCTCACTAAAAAGATCGGAACTGAATGTTGCATGTAATATTTAAACAATTTGTGGGGAAATTGCTTATGGAGTATTGTACATTTTGTAAACAATTTAGACATTGTGTGGAATATTTCACACAGTTTATAAACTGAAGATGTCACAGGATCTAAATGCAACACTGCAGAATGTGTGTGAGAGAGAGAGAGAGAGAGAGAGAGAGAGAGAGAGGGAGAGGGAGAGAGAGTTTTGCCGATGACACGAGAATATTTAAACAATTTGCGACGTAATTGCACCTTTTCTTCCGAAGAATACCACCGCACTTGAACACAGGCTCTAAAAACATCGCAGCGGGTTCTAGCACGCTTGTGAAACCTCCCAGTCTTCATCCAGCCATCCTCTGTGCGACACTTGGCGCACTTTTGTGGGAAATACAAAAGCCTTTCTCCCTGAGACACTCTGTGCACTGTTTGTCGGCTCAATACAGTTGCAAATTGTGCTTTAAACAATTTGCTTCAAATACACTTGCGCACAAAACGCTGAACTGTACCTAGAGCAGCTTACATACTTGTGGTGGAAGTTGCAGCGCAGTGAGCAATGGGTGCGTGTTTAGGAATGCATGGCGGCCCTCTCAGGTGTTTAGTTCTGGCACCTACCTCCTGTCACTGCCCTCGAGCGCAGCAGTCTTCCCAGGTGCAAGTGAAACCAAAATACAGCAGTCTTCCCCTCCCTGCCTTCTTCCCTTCTCCCTCATCTTCTTGCACCTGGCAGAACCTCCGTTTTGATCATCGTCATCAGTGTGCCACATCAGTGTTGTGTTTGGTGCTGTTCTCCTGTGCGTCGAGAGGTGTGATTTTAATTGTGTGCTCACCTTGTATTATTTAGTGTTACTGCCAGTGGTTGTTATGTGCTACGTCATCCGTCGATACTTTTATGCTCTGGTCATACTGCGCCTTGTGTTCTTTTAATTGTCCCAGTGCGTGGTTTTTTGTGTGCGCTACTTTTTTACGGTTTTTATCTCCGTTTTACAGTCGCCCCTTTTCGTCTATTGTCTTCCATAACGTTACCCCCTTTTTTTGTATCTATGTACACCATGTTTTCTCCTTTATGTACCGAGCGAGGTGACGCAGTGGTTAGCACACTGGACTCGTATTCGGGAGGACGACGGTTCAATCCCGCGTCCGGCCATCCTGATTTAGGTTTTCCGTGATTTCCCTAAATCGCTTCAGGCAAATGCCGGGATGGTTCTTTTGAAAGGGCACGGCCGATTTCCTTCCCCAACCTTCCCTAATCTGAGCTTGTGCTCCGTCTCTAATGACCTCGTTGTCGACGGGACGTTAAACAGTAATCTCCTCCTCCTCCTCCTTTATGTTAATTTTAAGTGTCTTCTATTGTATGTTCTATGTCTTTCGGCTGAAGAGCAGCGCAAACGCTGCTGCCAGCCCACCCTGATGGGGAATTGAACTACAATAAAGGAAAAAAAAAAAAACATGAGACACTGTCGTAACCCGGAACCTGCAAAGTGACGCATCTGTCAGCTGTCACAGCACACCACATAGTGAACTGGCGACTAGAAGTGAGTTCTCCGGCTGCATCGACGATCGTGTCCAGCACAGAGAATGGCTCAGTGGAACGAGTGGGTATTTCCAGAGTGGGCCAGAATGAACATGCAAAACTGCGCGAAACGTTTGGTCCGCAGACCAGCACCAACTTGCCCTGTGTGCTCAGACCAGCATTCATCAGCAGGTGGGAAGGAATGCCATACACTTATTGGTCCCTGGGTGAAATGGTGTGTTGAGTGGTAGAGGTAATATAAACCCTCGACGTGGTGCAGTCGCCCTCATTCTGTCAGTTCGCCTGTGTGTTTGGTTATGTGTTCTTGCGTCAGTTATTTTTTTTTTGGGGGGGGGGGGGGAGGAGGGGAGGAATGAAGCACTCAAATTCCAACGGCAGCATCAGCAGTAGTAACAGCAGCAAACGCCTTCGCCAGAACAGCCTGCGATGTAAATTAATTGTTCTATTCATTCAATGTACCTGTGAGGCCTGTAATTTTAGTATCCTTCAGAGAAACTGTTTAGGTCATAATCGCTTGGGGAATACCGCTGTACTACCGAACTGTTGGGCGGTTTGCTGCTGAAATTTTAGTGAGTGACGAATTTCTATCACGTGACGCGTATTACAGTTTCTTATCATTGTAGCATTCATCCCTGAGATGCTGGCTAAGTTAGACCAAAAATTGGAGACAGAGAGAGCACTGCAGCAGTCTCCAATATTTAATAATTAGGCTGGATCAGCAAGAACGTAGGTGAATTTTTGTTTCGTAACATGTAGCTCTCAGAGAAAATATTATTTTGACGTAACATACCGTGGTTCCAATGATAAAGGCGGGGAATGTATACAGGGTGTTACAAAAAGGTACGGCCAAACTTTCAGGAAACATTCCTCACACACAAATAACGAAAAGATGTTATGTGGACATGTGTCCGGAAACGCTTAATTTCCATGTTAGAGCTCATTTTAGTTTCTTCCACCTAAGCTCAATGGAGCACGTTATCATGATTTCATACGGGATACTGTACCTGTGCTGCTGGAACATGTACCTTTACAAGTACGACACAACATGTGGTTCATGCACGATGGAGCTCCCGCACATTTCAGTCGAAGTCTTCGTACGCTTCGCAACAACAGATTCGGTGACCGATGGATTGGTAGAGGTGGACCAATTCCATGGCATCCACGCTCTCCTGACCTCAACACTCTTGACTTTCATTTATGGGGGCATTTGAAAGCTCTTGTCTACGCAACCCCGGTACCAAATGTAGAGACTCTTCGTGCTCGTATTGTGGACGGCTGAGATACAATACGCCATTCTCCAGGCTGCATCAGCGCATCAGGGATTCCATGCGACGGAGGGTGGATGCATGTATCCTCGCTAACGGAGGAGATTTTGAACATTTCCTGTAACAAAGTGTTTGAAGTCACGCTGGTACGTTCTGTTGCTGTGTGTTTCCATTCCATGATTAATGTGATTTGAAGAGAAGTAATAAAATGAGCTTTAACATGGAAAGTAAGCGTTTCCGGACACATGTTCACGTAACATATTTTCTTTCTTTGTGTGTGAGGAATGTTTCCTGAAAGTTGGCTGTACCTTTTTGTAACACCCTGTATATGTTTATTTTTCATAGCATGTTGCATTCACTTGTCTTTGCTTTTCTAGGTGTTTCTACAGACAAAGAAGAAGAAGAAGAAGAAGAAGAAGAAGGGACATGTGTCGAGGCCGAAAGTCAGGAGCCGTCGATTCAGTCTTGTAAGTATCAGAATACGATTTTAAAATCCAGTGTGTGTGTTTCATGTATAAGTAATTCCACTGAACTACGCAATATGATTTTCTGTTTGTATCTCAGTGAGCTAAGGAATACGATTTTCTGTTTGTATTTCACTGAGCAAAGGAATAGGATTTTCTGTTTGTATTTCAGTACGATTTTCTGTGCATACTATGTGATCAAAAGTATCCCGACACCACCATAAAACATTCGTTTTTAATATTAGGTGCAATGTGCTGTCACCTACTGTCAGGTACTCCATATCAGCGACCTCAGTAGTCATTAGACATCGTGAGAGAGAAGAATGGGGCGCTCTGCGGAACTCAAGGACTACGAACGTGATCATATGATTGGGTGTCACTTGTGTCATACGTCTGTACGCGAGATTTCCACACTACTAAACATCCCTAGGTCCACTGTTTCTGATGTGATAGTGACGTGTAAACGTGAAGGGACACGCACAGCACAAAAGCGTACAGGCCGACCTCGTCTGTTGACTGACAGAGACTGCCGACAATTGAAGAGGGTCATAACGTGAAATTGGCAGACATCTATACAGACCATCACACAGGAATTCCAAACTGCATCAGGGTCCACTGCAAGTACTATGACAGTTAGGCGGCAGGTGAGAAAACGTAGATTTCACGGTGGAGCGGCTGCTCATAAGCCACACATCACGCCGGTAAATGCCAAACGACGCCTCGCTTGGTGTAAGGAGCGTAAACATTGGACGATTGAACAGTGGAAAAACGTTTTATGGGGTGACGAATCACGGTACACAATGTGACGATCCGATGGCAGGGTGTGGGTGTGGTGAATGCCCGGTGAACGTCATCTGCCAGCGTGTGTAGTGATAACAGTAAAATTCGGAGGCGGTGGTGTTATGGTGTGGTCGTGTTTTTCATGGACGGGGCTTGCAACCCTTGTTGTTTTGCGTGGCTCTATCGCAGCAGAGGCCTACATTGATGTTTTAAGCACCTTCTTACTTTCCACTGTTGAAGAGCAATTCGGGGATGGTGATTGCATCTTTCAACACGGTTGAGCACCTGTGCATAATGCACGGCTTGTGGCGGAGTCGTTACACGACAATAACATCTCTGTAAAGGGCTGACCTGCACAGAGTCCTGACATGAATCCTATAGAACACCTTTGGGATGTTTTGGAACTCCGACTTTGCCAGGCCTCGCCGACCGACATCGATACCTCTCCTCAGTGCAGCTCACCGTGAAGAATGGGCAGCCATTCCCCAAGAAACCTTTCAACACCCGACCGAACGTATGCAGAAGCTGTCATCAAGGCTAAGGGTGGGCCAACACATTGAATTCCAGCATTAACGATGCAGGGTGCCACGAACTTGTAAGTCAGTTTCAGCCAGGTGTCCGGATTCTTTTGATCACATAGCACAAAGTGTATGTCTCTAACGTTTTCAAGAAATAAGTACGTTCAATATCGTATTGTTGTGGGCTGCCATCAGTGAGCTACACAGATAGTTCCAAAAAGAGAGCGAAATACCAGAGTGGATACTTGAGATGGCAGTTGCTGAGGATGCTCGACCTTTTGGAGCAGAAAACACAAGACTAGGTGAGAGAACTACCAAAATGCGTGACTGAAGTACTCAGTCCTTGGACCCAGAGTGTAAAAGTTGGTTATAATGCAACTGCTATCATAACAGCATATAATTACTATTCTGGAATGTTGACATACTTAATTGTTGTTGTTATTTGTTAACAGCACATATTAAAAAGTTCTTGAGCGATGTACTTAATTTTTTCGTTACTTGTCTGTTACAGAGGTGTCAGCAACAGCGACACCACAACAGCTAACTGTTGTAGCGATGCCTAGAGGGGTGGTTGCCGAGGCAGAAATCAGACACGACCAACCAGCGTGCAGCGCCGTGCAAGGCATCACTCGTGGTTGCGAGAGAGGCGGCTGTGGTCACTCGGGCCCCCCATACCCTCAACAACCTACCGCCGCACCATCTCATACACTCTGGCGTCTGTGGGTGGTTCAGCGGGACAGAGAAGAAGAGCAACGATTTCGCACCCATCAAGCTGGTGGAGGTGAAGGCTCCAGCATGTAGCAGCAACAGCAGCATCAGCCTGGATGCTCACACTGGGCCTCACTATCGCCGCCTCCTCCTCCTACTCCAACTCAGAGTGGTTACCGTCGCTGAGGAAAGGTATCTGTGTCTTGATGCATACCCCTTACCTCAGCCGGCATCTCCTCCCCAATGTCATCAGCCATGGGTTGGACACAGTCATTGGCTTCATCTCCTAGACACAGCATTAATGACATTCTTAACGATTATGAACCCATGACTAGCGGTTGTGCTCTCTCCTGTTCTGATAGCGGACATCAGATTAGTGGCATCATGACCCCTCTAGAATACTCAGCCGCGCGGGATTAGCCGAGCGGTCTCAGGCGCTGCAGTCATGGACAGTGCGGCTGGTCCCGGCGGAGGTTCGAGTCCTCCCTCGGGCATGGGTGTGTATGTTTGTCCTTAGGATAATTTAGGTTAAGTAGTGTGTAAGCTTAGGGACTGATGACCTTAGCAGTTAAGTCCCATAAGATTTCGCACACATTTGAACATTTTTAGAATAGTCAGCGGTTGCTAGGGCCTTGGAGGGGTGTTTATCTTTCACTAGAATTGAGAATCTGGCCGGGGGGTGTCGCGACCCAGTCTGGTTTCTAGAAGCGTGCTGCCCAGTGCTGGAGACTGAACTCCTCAGATTTAATGCCATTAAATGTAACACAGTACTCTGCTGGGGGCTGAATCACTCTCCCAAACAGCAGGGTGCTGCTGAGGAGAAAAGTATGCACTACATCTGGAGCGATAATGGCATTATATCCCGGAGCACATCAATAACAAAGTGCTATCGTGATCCACCTTGGCTGCTACACTCGCCTGGTTTTCCAAGATGGAGGTAAGAGCGTCAGCTAAAGCACTCAGCCCAATACCACACCTCGACATTCATATTCGTGTCTATGATGCGTTAAAAGGATATAGTGGATAAGAAGGCGTGTTTTAACGTCCAAAATGAAAAGCATCAGGACTGTTTTGCATGGTCAATTCTGGATTGCGAATGTAATTACACAAAAGATCTGCAGCTCACATATCGGTATGGAACTGGCCTTAAAATTCGTAGATGTTATAGCTTTGACAGTATCGAGTTCTCTGCAAAGATTAAGGACATAACTAAATTTGAAGCCAAAATCCTAGAATATCAGTTCACGTTTATGACCTGAAGAAACAGAAAAGCAAGCCAGATGAAGCTGATGATGATCATGATAATCATTAACAGAAGCGGGGCAACCATACTGTAGTTGGACCACTCCATTTTTCGAAATATGCAAAGGAGCACAGTCTTCATGTAAACATGCTGATCTCCTCTGAATGTGATAATCAGCATTATGTATGCGTCAAAGACATGTCCTGAATCATTAATTCCTAACTAAACAGGCACAAGTGTAATAATCAAATTTGCTTCAGGTATCTAAATACCTTTTCCAAAGAAAATTATTTGAAAAGGCACCTGGAGGACTTTGAATCCAAGGAACCAGTATGTGTGGTTACGCCTACAGAAGAAAACAAGTTCATTAAATTCAAGAATGATTACCACCAGGAATGATGTCTGTTTGTTATATATGCTGAATTCGAGTGTCTCCTTGCCCCTGCCGCCCACTGTGAAGGGCACCCCTTAGCCTCACATACCAATTTCACACAATGGTTGCTCACTGGGCTCAAACAACTTTCATGGGATGTTGATAGGCCTTACAGCACTAACATCCCCATGTCCAAACTGGAGAAGAATAAAAAATTATACAATGATGCGGTTAACTGTAATATTAATGGGCTGCCGTTAGATAGAAAAGCTGAAATTCCCTATAGAGATCATTGTCATCTCATGGGGAAGTTTTGCGCTGCAATTCACAATGCATGCAATTTGAAGTTCCAGATACCACGACAAATAGCGGTTTTCTTCCATAATTTAAAGCGGTACGACTTTCATTTTCTAGTTGAGCGGTTGGCTAATTTTGGTATGAAGAATGATCAGGCCAGTGTTCTGCCAGAAAGTGTAGAGAAGTATATTTCTTTCTCGAAACGAATGACGCTAAAAATTATGCTCATCTTCCTTGACTCTTTACGTTTCATGCCCACTTCACTCCAGAGGCTTGGATCAGGAGGATATGCACATCAATCGATCTGCAAACCCCAATGAGGAAAAGTTTCAGCTTGTGGCTAGGAAAGGAGTTTGTCCTTGTGAGTATCTGGATAGTATGGCGAAATTCGACAAAACCAGGCTACCCAACATATCTGCATTTACCAGTACTCTCCTAGGCGATACCAGAACTAGTGCATATTATTAGCATGCCATGAATTTCTGGCATGAATTCAACATTCCCATTTTGGCTGAATACCCAAGTCTATTCATGGACACTAACATGTGCTTGCTTGTGCATGTTTTTGTAAAGTTCTGGAGTGTATGCATGGCCACAAACTCTCTGGACCCAGCCTTTTATTACACAGCACGTGGGTTATCCTGGAACACAGTCCTCAAGAAAACGAGACACAGCATCGAACTGTTGACTGAATCTGATACGCTTCTTTGCTTTGAGCATGGGATCCGTGGGAGACTTTGTTCGTGTGTCCATAGACATGACAAGGCAAATAACCCATGTATGGGTGTGGGGTTCAATGCATCCCTTGATTCGAGTTATATTCTATACTTGGATGTGAATAACTTACACAGACGCGCCATGATGCAGCCATCGGCGGTTGGTGGGTTTCAGTGTGTGCTCGAAAATGAATTAGAGGGATTAGGTGGAAAATATGGGTCTGGCGGCTGTTTCTGATGTAGGGTATGTGGTGGAGGCAGACCTCATATACCCTGTTAATATGCTTGAAATGATAAGCGACTTGCCATTATGTCCAGAGCAACAAGTTCTGCAAGGAAGTACTATCCCTAAACTGATGACCACTGTTGGGCACAAGCAGAGTTGTCTAAGCCATTGTCAGAATCTTCAGTAGTGTCTCAGCTTAGGGACGGAGCTAGGGAGAATCACCCAGGCTATCTCTATCAATCAGTCCCCCTGGTTGAAGAAATATATTGAATTAAATACCGAAAAGAGGGCAAACAATACTAGTGATTTCGAGTATAAATTAATTAATAATTCCATTTTCGGTAAAGCCATGCAGAATGTAACATATGAACACTATATTTTGATTAGGATCGAATGGGACGGGCGTTATGGCGTAAGAAAATGCATCGCCCGACCAAATTTTGAGTGGGTCATTATTTTAAATGAGAACTTTGTTGCTATGGAGATGTCAAAGGTTTCAGTAGAGTTTACGAAACTCATCTATTTGGGTATGTGTATACTAGACATCTCCAAATCCACATGTACTGCTTCCACTATGAGTTTGCTAAAACTCATTTTGTGGAACCAAAGTTACTTTATACGGCTACAGATACCTTCCTCCTTTGGGTGAAGAATTGTGATCCATATAAAGTAATACTGTGTCACAGTAATGAATTCAACACATCTGGATATGCAGCCAACAATCCTTATAGTATTTTTCCTCAGAACAAGAAGGTTAGCAGCTTAATGAAAGATGAGGCGAAAGGACTGCCAATTGTGAAGTTTGAAGGTCTGTGATTTAAAATGTATGCATACCATACAGTAGATGGGGCGATGTGTGGTATCATGTGTCTTCACTGTTTAAGACAATTTGCAGTGCCTGTATGGTAGTGCTCATGGTGCTCCACTGCAAGCTCCGCATATAGTATGGAAAGCCACTATTCGATCATGAGGTCATGAGGTGTACACTGTGTTGCAGTCTAAAGTCAGCTTATCACCTCATATTATAAAAGAGCCATTTGTGATGACAGAATCGAAATCTTCCCATACCCACACTGTTTACTAGAAGTGTGAGAGAGGGTGGTATGAATAAGAGAGAGAGAGAGAGAGAGAGAGAGAGAGAGAGAGAGAGAGAGAGAGAGGGAGAGAGGGAGAGTGAACGACTGGCTGAATGAGAGCTCGTGCTGAATAGTATGACACTTTTATCATAGTGTAAATATTGTATGTGTGTGATGTATGATATGCTTGCATGTGTGGTTGGAAATGTGCTGTGTGCATACATACAGGTTGTTTCAGTGTAGATTCCTGTGTAAATATTTATGTGTGTGTGTGTGTGTAAATATGTAAATACATTCAACTTGTTTTTTAATAAGTAGTAAACTATGTCAGCAAGAATATATACATAAGCACTGTGTGCTGGAAAAAGTTTTTAAAAAATATAAAAAAGTTAAAAAAATTGAGCAAATTATATGTAAAAAAGTTTAAAAATTATAGAAAAATCATCAAAAAATGTCAAAAGATTCTAAATGGAAAAAATATAGTTTCAAAATATTTATCTCTTTTTGCTTACATGTGCATATGTGCTTGTCTGAGTGCATATGCAAATAGAATAATTTTTAAGTTTCACCTACCACTAGCTGTCCAAGTCATACTAGTTTATACTAGTTTTGAATGTGAATTCCACCCAGTTCATTTTAGTGCAGCTGTTTGGGATGGACATTTTAGAGCCACCCACTTTATTGTATTATTATATTATTTCAGCTCTTTGAGGTGGAAAATGTTTAGAACCACCCACTTCAACATATAAATTAAGTTTTCTGTTTGGGTTGAATTTCACTAGTAATAGTATTAGTGTAAGAAAAACTGGACCTCTGCAATAGCTGAAATCAGTACTACAATGTAAAGTAAAAATGGTTTTTGTAAAACCAAGAACTATGAACGTGTGTTGTAAAAAAATTTCAAACAGTAGCAAGAAGTGTGAACTTAAAAGCAGTATTACTTGGAGTACTGAAAAAAAAAAGACCTACCCTCACAAATGTATATAAAGGCTGTGGAAAACGCACAAGTATTAGTTTGAAGCCGGCCAGGATGGCCGAGTGGTTCTAGGCGTTACAGTCTGGAACCGCGCGACCGCTATGGTCGCAGGTTCGAATCCTGCCTCGGGCATGGCTATGTGTGATGTCCTTAGGTTAGTTAGGTTTAAGTAGTTCTAAGTTCTAGGTGACTGATGACCTCAGAAGTTAAGTCCCATAGTGCTCAGAGCCATTTGAACCATTGGTTTGAAGGTTGAGGGAGGTGACGTTTAAGATAGAGAGAAGTAAGATACATGAAATGGTGACATGGAACTTTGCCTATCGTGCTGCCCATATTGGGTTGTGGGAGCAGATAGCATTTGACCACGTCCATTTCAATATACATATAGGAAACGTGTCTAAAATTATATCGCCAGTTCTTGAGGAAAATCACAGGCACAGTATCTGGGCTAAGCTTCATGGGTCAGGATGAAATCAGTAAAAAGGTACACATATATTATGAGGTAAAAATTCATTTATTTCTCATGCAACTTCAATGTAATTTTATATTTTCATAAGCAGACACAACAATCTTTTCACACATCTTGATTTTGAGTCGCTGGAGAGTAGGACACCCGTAGAATTCGGCAAATCCATCCGATCTTCTCCTAGCTCAGTTAGACCTCGGCATTAGTTAATCTGGAGTTATCACATTTGATGGAATAATTTGCTATATTCCCTCTTCTATTGATCTGAAATGCAAGTATAATGAATCTGGGCATCTCCAGCTGAGAGGCTTTAATAGACCACTTTTGTCTCCTTGCAGTCGGTAGCACTAGGTACTTGAAGACCTATCTTGAATGGCAAGAGAACAGTAGAAATACACCAGCATTCAGAACTTTTAAAAGCTTCAATCGCTGCTCATCCGATACTGTGATGTGTGGCACTTTCCAAAATATTTTATTGATGATGATCTCGGTCTCCTCTTGAGCTCCTTGAATGTGTGAGTTGTTATCCGTTGCACACTGTATCAGAATAAGTTCTTGTTTAGCATTCAGAACAATTCGCCATATGTATTGAGAGTATCCCATAAGCAATTTTAAAGGTATATACGCAATAAATCTCCTGTACTCTTTCACTCTTCTATATACTGGTTCGTCTATGACCCATCCAGCATTTTCTAAATCTTTCAAATCCGAGGAAGAAGCAGAGACGAACGTTTGAAGAGATTATGTTATGCCTACATTGCGTGTACGGTCAATCTCAGTCCCACTAAGTTGATATCGTGTCTCATGAAACAGGAACGCTAAAGCATTACGTTACGGTTTGATGCCACTGTAACAGTACCACCCCTTTTCGTAAATGATGTATGAAACTCTTCATTGGTGGGTTAAAGCGTCTTAGTATCAGAATGCGATCCTCATTTCATAGTTCTGATTAAATGTGGTAGATGCAGAAGGTGTATGCTCGAAGCATTCCTGGCGTATAATGCTCTCGTCATATTCCACAGGGCTAGTTGTATCGAGCGACGTCACTGCGCGGCATCAGACCAACTGATTTTAGAAACTCGTAGTTTCACCTTGCTATTCTGTTGTGAAGTGCCGTGCTGCACGTTGTGTACTTTGGTTTTATACCATATTCCTATCTGGTCTTCGTTCACAATACAGGACTGCTGCGATCCCCTGACTGGTTGAAGGTCGACGCCGATTCTTCAGGTCCAGCAAATTAAAGGTCGTCGATTTTGCCTCCAAAAGGTCCCGGATGGTTGAAGGCCACTACTGCTTCTGGGTCTCTGCACATCAAGGTCACTGCTGGTTCCGCTTTAG
Organism: Schistocerca americana; assembly: GCF_021461395.2. NCBI lineage: Eukaryota > Metazoa > Arthropoda > Insecta > Orthoptera > Acrididae > Schistocerca > Schistocerca americana. The sequence continues at coordinate 719,495,440 of NC_060130.1, forward strand.
ATGTAGCTGTACAATGATTTCCTCACTGCGAAAATCGAGAAGTTGATTATCCTGGTGCACAATATGCAGCTCCGGGTAGACCAAAGCCTGAACTGTTAATTTGAGGTAAATAGCGTTGGTAGGGGTCTCAACGACCTTATACCCTGTTCCAACTGATGGGTTGGCTCTGAGCACTATGCGATTTAACTTCTGAGGTCATCAGTCGCCTAGAACTTAGAACTAATTAAACCTAACTAACCTAAGGACATCACACACATCCATGCCCGAGGCAGGATTCGAACCTGCGACCGTAGCAGTCGCTCGGTTCCAGACTGTAGCGCCTAGAACCGCACGGCCACTCCAGCCGGCCAACTGATGGGAAGAATCCGTAAATTGTATGAATCAATCTGTTGTTGAGATTAGAGTTTGTTACACTCTGCATGGATTTTACTGACAGAGAATATATCCACTGACTGCTTAGATCTATAGAATTTATTAGGATTCTTCTTCAAAACCTGTCCTTTCGTGAAACTCAGTAGCTGTCCTATTGATCCTTTCTGGTTAAAGTTAACCGTTGCACTCATTGTCTATATTTCAGATGTAAGTCTATTGATGTTTGCATGTACCGCAATCCGTTTTCCAGACCATTTTAAAATTTCGTTTACATCATCAATATCGTACGCACAAGATTCTATTTCCATAATTTCTTTTCCACAATGAATTTCCAGATGAAGTTTATTGTTAGCCTCTGTGATATTCGGAACGCTGTTGCAAGTCTCCTGTCCAATAATCACAACACTCCACTCCCCGTTGCTTAAATCAGTGGGAAGTAATTCATGGGTAATACTGAAGATACTTCTTGTAAAGTCAGAGTACACTCCTACTGACTCCTGAGGGATGTGGGGGGGGGGGGGGGTGGGGGGGGCGGCGAGAGTAGACAATAGCGCCCTCTGGTGGTGCTATTATGAACTATCTTACTTGAGACCTGAACATCTTTGGCAATGTCAGAAGAGATAGGCAGTTCTAGCGTAAGCATCTCACGTGAGTTCTCAAATGCATCTTTACCCCATCCCACTGCATTGCCATTATTTGTTGGAAAGTATTCACCCTACGCTCATCCATCATCTTTTGTTGCCAGTATTTCTGTAGGAGGCTATGGGAACAAACCTCAACTGCATGCTTACATGTAGTACTCTGCGTTTGTATCCAACATTTCCTCAATTGAACACAATGCGCAGTGCACACATGGGTGTTGGTGCCGGAGTGGGTAATGTCTTGCCTCTTGTGCTTCAGAAGACTGACAGGGCTTTTTTTGAATGATCAACTGTTCCAGCACAGACATTTATCTGCATGAGCTGCAAAGTGTAACTTACCCCCATCCTCCTGCATCTTCATTATTTGATGAAGGGTATTCATATTCTTCATATGCTCGTTCACTATCATTGCTCTCCAACCAGCATGTAGGGAACTATGGACACAGTCCTCAGCTACATGATTACAGCTAATATACCTGTTAAACGCTTCCTTCTCCATCACAGACATCTCATCCATTGAACATATGGCACACAGTAAACATTTCCGTCCATCCTCTCGGAATTACGGCACAGACTGAAGCTCCCTCATAAGTGCACGACAAGGGAAGTGGAGTAGTAGGGGTGGAGGGGTGGTGGTGGTGATGGGGAGGGCCAACAGCGTCCTCTAGCGGTGGTGTTGTGAACAAGACTATTTGTCTCTGGATCTCAAAGTGAACACACAAAATTTGATATTCCCACGAGTAAATTTGAATTTCCCACCATTTTGAATTTCCCACTAAAATTTCAGTTTCCCACTATTTAAAGGGGAGACGGTGGGGAGGGGAATATGTGGTCCTCCCAGTCCAGCAGCTCGACACCGACTGACCGAATTTTCCGCCATTTTTCCACAGTCCGCCATCTTCAATTACATCACAGGAGGGGAGGGGAAGTGGACGATGCTGAGAGTGCACTGAGAGGGACCCACATGCCTACTGTGGGAAACCAGTGACGTCATCTGAGGGTGGGGGGTCAGTAAGTGATCAATTTAATTAATTTGCATAGTTAATTTGATGTCAATTTGATACCAAAAGCGCGCCAGGAGCCCAACTGTCCCACTACTGTTACGTGCGTATTCCTGGATTTGTTCATAACTTTTATTTGTAATATTGAGTAGTTTCCGTAATATGTAACTACTATAGGATCTCTACTTGTTCTTGCCAACAGGATCATTTCGCTTTGAAGATCGTGTCACTTTTGAAACTCCCGTTTCACGGTACGCTTACAAACTGCGAAGAAGGCGCTGTCAGCAGCCCTTGTTGTAATTCAGACGACACGTACCATTTCGTCCCACTACAACAATAGCTGTGAGAAACTGGTATGTTCACAACTAGGAGGATTGACTGTGGTGCGCCACGTACGCGCCTCTACAACCCCTGGAAGCCAGTATAGCAATTGTGAAATACCCTGTATATACCATCTCGTGTGATACCAACGCAACAGTTTGAATTACTGAGGAACCATTTGTCATGTCATAATAGGGTTTAAATGTTTTTCGACCTTGAACTGTGTTGTTAAATTGTGAAAAGTTTCATCGAACAACATGAAGTGTGAGCCAGTGAACGAGCAGTTCACTACAGACGTGTTCTTTCTCTCCAAAGGAAGAAGTCGTGACGGGGACAAATTTATGGTTGGTGCAGGATTTTTCCACAGGTAGAAATCAATATATAGTTCTTATCGCAACAAAATGGATTTTATGAGTGAAAACACACACGACACTGGTGTACTAATCTACAATAGCCATTATTTATTACACAATGCGGTTTTGGGTGAAGATAAATATGTGGTGCAGCGAAATTTTTCTAGGGTCAATGATTTTCAACTAGTGCATCTACATGATATCTCCGTGCCCCAAGATAAAAATTATTAATGTTCGCTTTAGTACTAAAACGAGAGGAGTTATTTCAGTGAAAATGCGATGTTTAACTAAGATAAAATATGTGACACAACTAATGAACTGTACAGGGTGGTCAGAAACAGACTGAAAACTTGAAAGGATGTTGCAGGGTACGACGTTCTGAGAAATAATTTTTAAGAAGAGAATCCGATACTTTGCGGCGTTTACGAATTAATTGTCATTGAAGTTAGCCAAAAGCGCCGCTGCACGCACAAATTCAAGTGCACGCCAGATACAACTAGAATCAGTTGTTCTCATGGCGTAGATGATAGCGCACGAGACTGCTCAGCCTTCGGCTCTGGTTCGATTCTTGCTACGGTCCCATTTCCACTTTCTGTATCGCTCTCTTGTTCGGTTTTAGGAAACCAAACGAAAAACACTTTTGATGACACTGTCTCTGGCGAGTCGTTTGAATTTACGGGCGCAGCGGTCTGGTTGGCCAACTTCAATGCTAATTACATCGAAAGCGGCGCATCATATAGATTTTTTAACTTAACAACTATTTCTCATTCCGTCCTACCCTTGTAACTTGCTTAAAACCTTAACAGTCTATTTCTGACCACTCTGTATAAAACATTACCAACAACAGTTCTTATTAGAAAATAATGTGAACCATAAACTTTGGTGCCATGTAACAAGGGAATGACTGAAGAAAATAATGTTGTCTTTATGAACTGGCGAGGTATACTACTGAGTTTAAGCAGGTAAGTGAAGCAGCTGTGATTATGTGAAGTCAAATTATTTTAACAGGACGATCACCACTTCCTTGGAGCACGTCACCCGAGATTATAGTTCAACTCATTTTTTTCTGAGAATAATTGTCGTAATTTGTTATATAGTTCATTAGTTAATGTGTCACATATTTTATCTCTGCTAAACAATTTTATATCGCATTTCCATTGAAATAATTCCTCTCGTTTTAGTCCTAAATCAAAAATTAACAATTTTCGTCTTCGGAAATGGAGGCAGTCTGTAGATGCACTAAAAATCTCACAGCTGGAAACCGAAGTAAACTATAAATACTGTAGAATATTACGTCAGTGTCGTGCGCGTTTTCAGTCACATCGTATAAAATGTTTTGCCATAAACTGACGGAATAATCAGTCAACGCAAAATCGACTTTTGTAAAAGCAACTCGGAGTACGCCAAGGGAGTGTTATAGGCCGTTACTGTTTACAGTTTATATTAATGATCTAGCTGATAATGTTGGAGGCTCTGTGGTGCTATTAGCAGAAGATGCTGTTTTCTGTAGTAAGGCTGCAACGCCAAAAGACTGAAGCGAAATGCTGGAGGATCTATAGAGTATGCCGTTTAGTGCAGGGACTGGCTGCTACCCTAGATGAAATAACTGTAGCGTATTGTGCATAAATAGGCGCAGGGATCCACTACTGTTCGATTACACTATTGGCGACAAATATCTGGAAACAGCAACTATCCGTAACGACCTAAAGTGGGGTGGCAACACAAACCACACAAAACAAAGAATAGGAAGCAGAAGCAAGATTGAGATGCATTGGGAGAATCTTAATGAAATGTAATTCATCTACGAAAGACGTGGCTTAAAAAAGATTCGTTCGACCAATTCTTGAGTACTGTTCGTCGGTCAGAGACCATTACCTGGTTTGATTAATAGAAGAGATAAAAAAGATCCAAAGAAGAATTGCACGTTTCGTCACGAGATCGTTCAGTCGGTGCGCAGCGCTACGGAGATGCTCAACAAACTCCAGTTACAGATGCTACATGAGAGACGTTGTGCACCACGGGGAGGTTTCCAATTTCAATTCCGAGAGAATTCATCACTGATCTTCAGTATATTCCATAGTTGAGAGGCAAAATCCTCACATGTTGATCAACGTGCATGATCTGGGAGAAATGAAGTAAGAAAGAAAAAGAAACACTTTTGTTGGGCCTCTCGATTTGACTTAATTTGGAGATTGTTGCAGTAACGCAGATTTCTTGTCAGTTTTTAATGGAATTTCCAGCAACCAGTATTACTGCTTGACAAATTGCAGCTTTCATTCAAGCAGCTGGTAAATTTCGCGGTGTTGCACAATCAGATTGCATCTTACAGAATCCCGTCATAGACACCTGCGTTTTTCCACAACCTCAGTGTGCATCATGCTCATTTCATAAAATATATAAATTGCTTTATGAGTCTTCGGTTCGTATAGATTCATGCAGGCATTGCTTCAATTGCTTCAGTGACTCAGCTGAGGCTTTCCATCCGAAGGATGTGCATCTATCCACTGCTGCGTATCCTTATTGTGTAAAATTCCAGTTGGTAACAGGTGAAGATGTTTTCCCGTACGACTATCTGGAATCTAAGAAGAAATTGTCCGAAATCGCGCTACCTAGTGTCTCCTCAGTTTCCAGTACACTTCCACGTGGTACCATAACGAACGATGAATATGAACATCCGCACTGAGTGAGACAGTAATTTAACATCTTAAATATGGGAGCGTACACAAGGCTATAAATGGACACAAGGGTGTGCTTCCTTGCAGATGTGACTGAATGATTTTGGAATATGAGGCAAAATACAATCTGGACCCTGATCAGTATTACACTGCGCCTGGTGTAATATGGGAAACAGTATGCAATAACACACATGAAGAATTGTAGCTATTATCCGACGCAAATTATGACTGTTATCCGACATTGACCTTTTGTTCTTGGAACGCGGAATTTTGACAAATGTTCAAAAAGTGTTACACATCCTCTTAGGCAAGTTACATCACGTACTTGAATGTTAAAAACTTTCTTGGGTATACCACGTGACAATCACTATTCATTGTACGATTCCACTGACTGGTTGGGTCACTTGCTCAAAACTTGCAAGATGAAGGGCACAAAAATGAAACATTGAGGAAAATTTGTGATAACTGTGATTGCCTGATGCTGAGACCTCGATCTCTCAGGGAGATTTCCGTGAAACGTCAGAAAAAACTGCGGCACGTTGCTTAATTTTAAAGTCGCGTCATAACTAATGCCAATAACGAAAAAATGCACATTTCATTATCAAGTTCATAAGTTAAACTACACAATGTATGAATTCCAAATTGGAGGTTTTCATTATTTTATGGAAAAAGGAAATCCAAAAATATAACTTGCAATTCAATCGTAGCTTAGCTTCTATAACATAAATAAAAGAACTCAAAATATCCAAGAATGGCAATGTTTCACAGAAGGTCGAACTTAAGTACAAACGTCAGTACGAGGTGCTTTTAATAGTTTCAAAATCTGGCAGAAAATTCAGAGAGATTCTAGTCGTATGTGAAGTTCGCCAACAGAAAGACACAATCAATACCTTCGCTGCACGTTAGCGATGGTAATGTTGTCGATGGCAGTGCCACTAAAACGGCATTACTAAACACAGTTTTTCGGAATTCTTTCACCAAAAATAAATATTCCAGAATTCGAATCAAGAACTGTTGCCAACGTGAGTAACATAGAAATAGAGTTTCTCGATGTAGCAAAGCAGTTTAAATCACTTAAAAGATACAAGTCCTCCGGTACAGATTGCTACCCGTAGGTTTGAGCAAGACGCTAAGTATTGCAGGGGTGCTTCAGGAGCTCTGTTGGGAATCAGTGTCGGGAAGGCGACGTACTTTTCGAGGAGCAGTACAGAGAAAACGTAGAGAACCAACATTTGAGGTTGACTGCAGAACGATTCTGGAGCCGCCAATTTCGCGAGGACCATAAAAATAAGATTATATAGATTGGGGCACGTACGGAGGCATATAGACAGTCGTTTTTCCCTCCCTCTGTTTGCTAGTGGAACAGAAAAGGAAATGACTTATAGTGGTAAAGGATACCCTCCACCACACACTATACAGTGGCTTCCGGAGTATGTGTGTAGGCGTAGATTCCTTTGCTGATATAACAGCTCCTTACTTAACAGTCATATACAACCGTTCGCTCGTCGAAAGTTCCGTACCTAAAGATTGGAAAGTTGCACTACTCACCAAAACCCAAGAAAGGAATTATGAGTAATCCGCTGAATTAGAGACCCATATTACTAACGTATATTTGCAGTAGGATTTTGGAACATCACTGTGTTAAAATATTATCAGTTATCTCAAAGAAAACGATCTAGTGACAAAAAGCCGATACGAATTCAGGAGCTGGCAGCTGTGGCCGAGCGGTTCTGGGCCCTTCAGTCCAAAACCGCGCTGCTGCTACAGTCGCAGGTTCGAATCCTGCTGCGGTCATGGAAGTGTGTGCTATTCTTAGGTTAGTTAGGTTTAGGTAGTTTTAAGTGGACTGATGACCTCAGATGTTAAGTCCCATAGTGCTTAGAGCCATTTGAACCATTTGACAGGTTTATTTGTCTCCTGGCAGGGTGTCAGGGAAATGCTAAAAATTTGATTGAAGGTAGACAGTAACAGTAGTGGGCCAAGGCTGACATCACCCCACTCTGCATTGTTGCCAAATTTATGCAAGATGGCGGATCCAGGAAGGCGGCGATAGATGTGGCAACATCGCAATGACGTCATGGCGCGAAGTTCAAACTTTGGCGGGAAGATAGGTCAATTGGGCTACCTCCACTAACCTAACCTCCTCCCCTCCCCTCCACTAGAAATTTGCAGAAAGTTCAAACTTTGGCAGGAAAAAGGTCCCTTGGGCTACCTCCACTAACCTAAGAAAATGATGAGAAAATAGGTCAGTTGGCCTATCTCCACTTACCTAAGTCATCTGACCGTCAACTCTTCCTTGGAATTGGCAGGACAAGGACTCAGCCTGTGCTGAGCTGCTGGATACGATGGATGTAAATCTTTGTTTTGCAGTCAGTCTTTATTTAAATAGTTTCAGGCAGTAGCTCCAACCAGTGTGTTCACCATGAGGCCTGAGTCCAACTGACTAGTACACAGTACTGCCACCAGAGGGCGCTATTGTCCGATGGCGGTCTGGAGGGAAATGGTGGGAAAAGGATTCAGCCTGTGCCCAGCTGCCGGAGAGAGGAAGGAGTGCACTTTATTTATTTTGGAACAATTTATTTAGGGACAGATTTCACATAGTTTATTTATCACACTGATACAAAACACTGGCCCTGACATGCTTCAGGTCACAGTAAATAGACTACAGACCTAGAAACTACTCGTAAACCTAATAATATTTTCATAATGCAGGGTCACAGTCATAATATATTTCTTTAAAGTCAGTACCCCCGCCGTGCGGTTAAAGGCGCTGCAGTCTGGAACCGCAAGACCGCTACGGTCGCAGGTTCGAATCCTGCCTCGGGCATGGATGTTTGTGATGTCTTTAGGTTAGTTAGGTTTAACTAGTTCTAAGTTATAGGGGACTAATGACCTCAGCAGTTGAGTCCCATAGTGCTCAGAGCCATTTGAACCATTTCAGTACTCCCATTAAACTGTTGTTTATTACAGTAATACATTTACACTTACACAATCATGATTTCAGCTTGATAGTGCCATTATCAAGTGTTTTAAGTGTTATAAATTGCCTTTGGCACTTTGAAGCCGAAATCATGATTGTATAAGTGTAAATGTAACACTGTAAATAAACAACTGTCTAATGGCGGTACTGACTTAAAAGAAGTACTCGTAAACCACCGAAATAATGCAGTACACTGATGTACAGACTCGCAGAAGACTCGTAAATTACCAAAATATTGCACTGCACACGCTACAGACCTGCAAAAATAATGCAGTACACTCATGTACAGACACGAACACCACTCATTAATTGTCAAAATAATGCATCTAAAACGGTATGTAAACACGATCACTAATTATAAACCGTCGAAATAATGGATTGTGCATATTACAGACTTGCAAACTACTCGTAGATCACCGAAATAATGCATGTGTAATGCTATGCAAACACGCTCAGAACGCTTAAACATCCGAAAATGGTGAAGAGCACAAACACTTATCGCACGTAAAAACACTTTCGAACTATCATCAACCGCAACGTATCAGCAAACTCTTCCCTACAGAGCCCAAAGGTAACACACACCGGGTTGTGGGCTCATGCCGGTCCCATACTCGAAACGCGTCCGGGCGCCGCGGACGTGTTTACCATTGCTGGCACAATGCCTTTCTACCTGCGGTCCAGTGAAGACCTAATTGCCAAGCGACTCACCATTGTAGGTGCAAATAAAAAGTTGTCAGTGTTATACTGACTTCACAGGTCGCACTATAGAAATCTTGCAGTGAACACATAGTGCGTAGTGGGGGATCACTCTATTGTAGATATAGTTCAAAAGCTAAGATCGTTTAAATACTGTTTACTGGATAGCCTGTTTCAACTCACTAAAGGTGCCATCATCGGATCTGAATGTAGCTTAACATTTATAAACCATTTCGATATAACGATACATGAGGCAGACCAGTTGCTATAAAATTATTGTCACAAAAAACTAAAAAACAACTCCCTCATGGTCATTCTTTTCCATCAGATATGTAAAACCGAAGTCACAAGGTAAAACTATTTGGTGCATGACCGCTGCTCGACTTAAAACAGTCAATATCACACTGTCATGTGTGAGAGGGATGGAGATGCTACTGTAGGTCATTTGACCATTTTTTTCCGTTGTTCTGTCAAGATGCATCAGTCGCGTGACATAGCCTGCGTTCGACTTGTATACAACCACGTGTTCTGTGTGTGACAGAGCAATGTCTACTTGCAATTGTTAACAGCAAATCTCTTGGTCATCAAAGGACTTCCATCTCATGTGTGATCAAACGTGACCATCCTGTTTCGACACATTCATCTAAACGAACGGTGATTTACGCGATGCACTCCATTCCCCTGTCGTATCTTGGCTATAAAATCGAAGCTTCAGTTTCATGACTAAGGTGATTCTAAGTTAGTGATAGGTGTTTTTGAGACACTGCAATCCCCGTGTGTACATCTGCTTGACAAATGTACTGTTTACAGAGTTAGTGGCAGCATGACGTGTAATTTCACATGTAGGAGGCCACTGCTTTGCGTTTATCTGTTTCTTTGTAAGAGCTATTCTCCATGCTAACGATCATTTTACAAAGGACTGATGCGAGCAGGGCATGATTTCCGAACCGTGATCGCATGTGAACAGTGGACACTCTCTGGGAAGCTACATTGTGCATATATCAAACAGAATAGATACTTCAAAGAAGTCGTTTTTTCATTTTACAGTTTGTTTCCATAATTTATCGTAGAGAAACGTGCAAGAAGTATGTATACCATGCGCTGGAAATACGTTTCTTACGTTGGAATATTAACAGCACTGCATTCCACATGACTGATAGTTCAGAAAATGAAGCGATCTAACATTATAGCCTGTTTTTAGTGCAGAACCGTGTAGCCTCAGGAGGGCGTGTGTTTATGTTCTCTCTTACCAATACCCTCCTGGTACTGATCCCAGACACTAGAATAATACTTTAGAATTGGTAGCAAGTTGATTTATGTAAAACGCTTCAATCTCCATCGGTCTGGAACTCCATCATGCATAAAAATCACCCGTTTCTTTTTCTTCTTAACCGACTGCTTTTATGTCACAACACTTTCAAATCTTCTACGATAAGGGGTGCTAACCTCCTTGACATGGGTGCATCAGGAGAAATCTTGTGCACTTGGATGGATGAGCACTCGGCAAGCTCCATTCGTTCACGAGACGCGCAATGTAGCAATCTACTCCTGATCAGTCGCAGATTAAATCGGTAACGGTACTGCAGGGCAGTTTGTTCAAAGACAGTGCGAGGGGATCTTTCAGTCTCTAACTTTATCCTAAGACTGCGAGAATGCCTTGTGACTCTCATCTGCATAGAGACAGATCACAAATTATGCGCTGCCATTAAATCGTACCTCAGTACAGCTGCATCTCAGTCGATCGCTCCATCCACATTCTACACTCCTGGAAATTGAAATAAGAACACCGTGAATTCATTGTCCCTGGAAGGGGAAACTTTATTGACACATTCCTGGGGTCAGATACATCACATGATCACACTGACAGAACCACAGGCACATAGACACAGGCAACAGAGCATGCACAATGTCGGCACTAGTACAGTGTATATCCACCTTTCGCAGCAATGCAGGCTGCTATTCTCCCATGGAGACGATCGTAGAGATGCTGGATGTAGTCCTGTGGAACGGCTTGCCATGCCATTTCCACCTGGCGCCTCAGTTGGACCAGCGTTCGTGCTGGACGTGCAGACCGCGTGAGACGACGCTTCATCCAGTCCCAAACATGCTCAATGGGGGACAGATCCGGAGATCTTGCTGGCCAGGGTAGTTGACTTACACCTTCTAGAGCACGTTGGGTGGCACGGGATACATGCGGACGTGCATTGTCCTGTTGGAACAGCAAGCTCCCTTGCCGGTCTAGGAATGGTAGAACGATGGGTTCGATGACGGTTTGGATGTACCGTGCACTATTCAGTGTCCCCTCGACGATCACCAGTGGTGTACAGCCAGTGTAGGAGATCGCTCCCCACACCATGATGCCGGGTGTTGGCCCTGTGTGCCTCGGTCGTATGCAGTCCTGATTGTGGCGCTCACCTGCACGGCGCCAAACACGCATACGACCATCATTGGCACCAAGGCAGAAGCGACTCTCATCGCTGAAGACGACACGTCTCCATTCGTCCCTCCATTCACGCCTGTCGCGACACCACTGGAGGCGTGCTGCACGATGTTGGGGCGTGAGCGGAAGACGGCCTAACGGTGTGCGGGACCGTAGCCCAGCTTCATGGAGACGGTTGCGAATGGTCCTCGCCGATACCCCAGGAGCAACAGTGTCCCTAATTTGCTGGGAAGTGGCGGTGCGGTCCCCTACGGCACTGCGTAGGATCCTACGGTCTTGGCGTGCATCCGTGCGTCGCTGCGGTCCGGTCCCAGGTCGACGGGCACGTGCACCTTTCGCCGACCACTGGCGACAACATCGATGTACTGTGGAGACCTCACGCCCCACGTGTTGAGCAATTCGGCGGTACGTCCACCCGGCCTCCCGCATGCCCACTATACGCCCTCGCTCAAAGTCCGTCAACTGCACATACGGTTCACGTCCACGCTGTCGCGGCATGCTACCAGTGTTAAAGACTGCGATGGAGCTCCGTATGCCACGGCAAACTGGCTGACACTGACGGCGGCGGTGCACAAATGCTGCGCAGCTAGCGCCATTCGACGGCCTGGTGTGTCCGCTGTGCCGTGCGTGTGATCATTGCTTGTACAGCCCTCTCGCAGTGTCCGGAGCAAGTATGGTGGGTCTGACACACCGGTGTCAATGTGTTCTTTTTTCCATTTCCAGGAGTGTATTATCCTTTAACGCAGACGTGTGTAATTTTGGAGGCAGATGGTTCTCTGTTTTCCTGAAGAGCGTCAAATACAGTAGTCAAACTGCGTGTATCGCTGCTGCCTCAATAGACATACAATAGAATGCTAACTCGACGGAAAGAAAAGTAACTGTTTCCCTGGTTCACTTCGCTTCCATGTAAACGTTTTCTCAGGACCTGGTCCTTCCACTGGTTGACCCAACTTCGAACATAGGACACATCTTCGAACATAACGCATGGTTGGTCCCCCTGCGAGCCCTATCCATGATGTGACGTGTGGTGGATCCACCTCTGAACATCGGTCTAGATATATAGTGCGTAGCACATCCACACTCGAACGCTAACTCGTATGTGGTACATTGTGCGTGGCGGATTCACCTTCATACCCTATCCCCGACGTGGCATATTGTGAATCCACATCTGAACATCGCTCCAGATATAACGCTTGGCGGATCCACACTCGAACGATAAATCGGGTATACTGCAGGTCCTTGGAGCCATCCGCAACACATGCACATACACACACATACAGAAAACAGAGGCCACGCGGGATTAGCCGAGCGGTCTCAGGCGCTGCAGTCATGGACTGTGCGGCTGGTCCTGGCGGAGGTTCGAGTCCCCCCTCGGGCATGGGTGTGTGTGTTTGTCCTTAGGATAATTTAGGTTAAGTAATGTGTAAGCTTAGGGACTGATGACCTTAGCAGTTAAGTCCCATAAGATTTCACACACATTATTTGAACAGAAAACAGAGAAAACACACTGCAAATGTGGAATATGTGGGTGGAGGCGGCGGATGCAATCGAGGACATTGCTATACTATGTCACACAATGAGAAAAATAGTGCATTTGCGCTAGGTGTTGGCAGCGGTATTACATTTACAAACAGTTTTAGAACACGGAACGAGAAGTGATGTCATGAGCGGAAACTTACAAAATTTCAAGAACCAGTACTAAACGAGAAATATAGAATTATACTACCCCCCCCCCCCCCCCCCCCAACAAATCGCTCCTCTTGGGACCGCGAAGACAAGATTAAACTAACCGCTGCGTTTACAGACGCATTTAAGCAGTCATTCCTCCCACACTCAATTAGCGAATAGAACGGAATAGAGTGGAAACTACCTTCTGCTTTTCACAGTTATTTTCAGAGCGTGAATTTACTTGCAGATGAACTAATATTTTGCCGGCCGCGGTGGTCTAGCGGTTCTAGGCGCTGAGTCCGGAACCGCGCGACTGCTACGGTCGCAGGTTCGAATCCTGCCTCGGGCATGGATGTGTGTGATGTCCTTAGGTTAGTCAGGTTTAAGTAGTTCTAAGTTCTAGGGGACTGATGACCACAGATGTTAAGTCCCATAGTTCTCAGAGCCAGCCAACTAATATTTTATTTACGACACAAACATTCTAAAGAGGATCTTACGACTTCCAAAAGAAGAATCTATTACTAAATTTTCCCGTTGAATGATACTGGCTGTTACAAAGAGAAATGGATACATCTGAACGAGTGTATTATAAATATTGATTTGATATGTCATTACCCTTGTGCCAAAACATTTCCTCAACTTACGTCCATGTGCACACATAAAATGTAAGAAATGTAGTTATCTGGTCACGACGTTTCACTCTATAAGGAAAAGTCATGTACTCTTCGAAATGAAATAACGTTACACTGATCAGCCAGATTATTATGACCACCTACCTAAAAGCCAGTAGGTCCACTTTCATCATGGACAACATCAGCGACATCGTGGCATGGAGGCAACGACGCCTTGGTAATTCGCTGGAGGAAGTTGGCATCTCATCTGCACACGCAAGTCACATAATTCACTTAAATTCCGGGGAGGGGGTCGACGTGCTCTGACGCCACGTTCAGTCACATCCAAGATATGTTCAATAGGGTTTAGATATTGTGAGATTGGGGGCCAGCACATCAACTGGAACCCACCACTGTCTTCCTCGAACCACTCTATCGTCCTCCTGCCCTTGTGATATGGTGCATTATCTTACTGAAAAATAGTGCTGCGTCGAAAACATGATACTTGCACGAGCTGCACTGAACCCATGGATGCCCACGTGAATGTTCCCCGGCGCATAATTGAGCCGCCGGTAGCTTGTTCCCGTCTCGCAGCACAGGTATCAAGGGGCTGTTCTCCTTGAAGACGACGGGTTCGCGCTCTCCTATCGGCATGATGGAGAAGGTATTGGGATCCATCAGACCATGCAACGCTCTGCCACTGCGTCAACGTCCAGTGCCGATGGTCACGAGCCCATTCCAGTCGTAGTTGCCGATATCGTGGTATTGACATTGGTAAATGCATGTGTCGTCGGCTGCAGAGGCCCATTGTTAAGAGGGTTCGGTGCACTGTGTGTTCAGACACAGTTGTACTCTGCCCAGCATTAAAGTCTGATATTAGTTCCGACATGGTTCGCTGCCTGTCCTGTTTTACCAGTCTGTCCAGCCTACAATGTCCCATCTCTTATGAGGGATGGCTTCCCAAGCCCACGACATCTGGACATGGTTTCACCTTGGTTTCTGTACTTGTCAAACTCAGATAGATCACACGCCTTCCCCATTCTACACAGACAGCAGACTGACTGATACTACAAGCACCGTCCATGTGTCCGACTTGCAGTCATTCCTCTGCAGGTGAAGCTACTATCGCCTGGAAGGGTTTATATGGACAGTAGGTCTCTGGTCATGATGTTGTGGCTGATCAGTGTATATTCAATGTTTTAAAAATCTTGAAAGCTACAACGAACGATAATGTAATACCATTAGGTTTATTTTTGCATGTTTGATGAGTCTCAACAATTCATTGGTTTCAGCTGCACTCTATTTGATGTTGATGTTGTTGTAGTCTTCAGTCCAAAGACTGGTTTGACGCAGCTCTCCATGTTACTCTATCCTGTGCAAACCTCTTCATCTCCGAGTAACTACTGCAACCTACACTCATGCTCATAAATTAAGGTTAATGCTGATACATGGTGAAACAACGCTCTGGTGGGCGGTTTGCGGGTTTAAATCACCTCGGGGTGTGACCATGCGGTGCATCTGACCAGCGGTCGTCTCACGGTGGCGCTGGTAGCAGTCCACATACGCAGAAGTGTGTTGATGCATGCCAAGTACGGTGCAGCGAGTAAGTGTGCAGCCGATTTCAGACGTGTTAATGGTGACTGTGTGTTGAAAATGGCTCAAAGAACACATATTGATGACGTTAAGAGGGTTAGAATACTAGGGCGACTGGAGGCTGGTCAAACACAGCAGGTCATAGCACAGGCCCTCCATGTGCCACAAAGTGTGATCTCAAGATTATGGCGACGATTTCAGCAGACACGAAACGTGTCCAGGTGCTACAGTATGGGAAGTTCACCGTGTACAACACCACAAGAAGACCGATATCTCACCATCAGTGCCCGCAGACTGCCACAGAGTACAGCAGGTAGCCTTGATCGGGACCTTACCGCAGCCACTGGAACAGTTGTCTCCAGACACACTGTCTAAGGACGACTGAACAGACATGGTTTATTCGCCCGGAGACCTGCAAGGTGCATTCCACTGACCCCTGGTCACAGGAGAGCCCGTAAAGCCTTGTGTCAAGAACATAGTACATGGTCATTGGAACAGTGGTCCCATATTATGTTCACGGATGAATCCAGGTATAGTCTGAACAGTGATTCTCGCCGGGTTTTCATCTGGCGTGAACCAGGAGTCAGATACCAACCCCTTAACGTCCTCGAAAGGGACCTGTATGGAGGCCGTGGTTTCATGGTGTCTGGCGGGATTATGATTGGTGCACGTACACCCCTACATGTCTTTGACAGAGTAACTGTAACAGGTCAGGTGTATCGGGACGTCATTTTGCACCAGTATGTCCGCGTTTTCAGGGGTGCAGTGGGTTCCACCTTCCTTCTGATGGATGATAACGCACGCCCCCACGGAGCTGTCGTCATGGAGCCCGCATCTCGTGGTCGTGCGGTAGCGTTCTCGCTTCCCACGCCCGGGTTCCCGGATTCGATTCCCGGCGGGGTCAGGGATTTTCTCTGCCTCGTGATGGCTGGGTGTTGTGTGCTGTCCTTAGGTTAGTTAGGTTTAAGTAGTTCTAAGTTCTAGGGGACTGATGACCATAGATGTTAAGTCCCATAGCGCTCAGAGCCATTTGAACCACTTTGTCGTCATGGAGGAGTACCTTGAAACAGAAGAGGTCAGGCGAATGGAGTGGCCTGCCTGTTCTCCTGACCTAAATCCCATCGAGCACGTCTGGGATGCTCTCGGTCGACGTATCGCTGCACGTCTTCAAACCCCTACGACACTTCAGGAACTCTGACAGGCACTGGTGGAAGAATGGGAGGCTATACCCCAGAAGGTGCTCGACCACATGATCCAGAGTATGCCAACCCGTTGTGCGGCCTATGTACGTGTGCACGGTGATCATATCCCATATTCATGTCGGGGTACATGCGCAGAAAACAGTGGCGTTTGTAGCACATGTGTTTCGGGGCGGTTTTCTCAACTTATTACCAACACCGTTGACTTACAGATCTGTGTCGTGTGTGTTCCCTATGTGCCTATGCTATTAGCGCCAGTTTTGTGTAGTGCCACGTTGTGTGGCACCACATTCTGCAGTTATCCTTAATTTATGAGCATGAGTGTGCATCCTGAATCTGCTTACTGTATTCATCTCTTAGTGTCTATGATTTTTACCCTCCACGTACTAAATTGGCGATCCCTTATGACTCAGAACATGTCCTACCAACCGACCCCCTCTTCTAGTCAAGTTGTGCAACAAATTCCTCTTCTCCCCAATGTAGCTCATTAGCTCCTCATTAGTTATGTGATCTACCCATCTAATCTTCAGCATTCTTCTGTAGCACCACATTTCAAAATCTTCTATCCTCTTGTTGTCTGAACAGTTTAACGTCCATGTTTCACTTCCACACATGGCTACACTCCATACAAAAACTTTCAGAAAAGACTTCCTGACACTTATACCTATACTCGATGTTAACAAATTTCTCTTCTTCAGAAAAGCTTTTCTGGCCATAGCCAGTCTATAGTTTATATACTTCTTACTTCGACCATCATCAGTTATTTTGCTTCCCAAATAGCAAAACTCAATTACTACTTTAAGTGTCTCGTTCACTAATCTAATTCCTTCAGCATCACATGATTTAATTCGAGTACATTCCATTATCCTCATTTTGCTTTTGTTGATGTACATGTTATATCCTCGTTTCAAGACTCTGTCCATTTCGTTAAAATGCTCTTCCAAGTCGTTTGGTGTCTCTGGCAGAATTACAATGTCATTTGCAAACATCAAAGTCTTTATTCCTCCTTTCTGGAATTTAATTCCTACTCTAAATTTTTCTGTTGTTTCCTTTACTGCTTGCTCAGTATACAGATTGAATAACATCGGGGATAGGCTACAAACCTGTCTCACTCTTTATCAACCACTGGTTCTCTTATAACTGGCACCTGGTTTCTGTACAATTTGTAAATAACCTTTCGCTCCCTATATTTGACTCTTGCCACCTTTAGTATTTGAAAGGGAGTATTCCAGTCATCATAGTCAAAAGCTTTCTCTAAGTCTACAAATGCTATAAACGTAGGTCTGCCTTTCCTTGATCTATCTTCTATCAGAAGTCGTAGGATCAGTACTACCCCGTGTGTTCCTACGTTTCTTCTTAACTTAAACTGATCTTCCACGAGGTCGGCTTCTACCGGTGTTTCCATTCGTCTGTAAAGGGTTAGTGTTAGTATTTTGCAACCGTGACTTATGAAACTAGAAGTTCGGTAATTTTCATACCTGTCAACACCTGCTTCCTTTGGAAATTGAATTAAACTGAAGAGCCAAAGAAATTGGTGCACCTGCCTAATATCGTGTAAGGCCCCCGAGAGCACGCAAAAGTGCCGCAACACGATGTTGCATGGACTCGACTAATGTCTGATGTAGTGCTGGAGGGAATTGACATTATGAGCCCTGCAGGGCTGTCCATGCATCCGTAAGAGTACGGGGTGGTGGAGATGTCTTCGGAATAGCATGTTGACAGGGATCCCAGATTTTCCCAATAATGTTCATGTCTGGGGAGTTTGGTGGCCAGCAGAAGTGTTTAAACTCAGAAGAGTGTTTCTGGATACTCTCTGTAGCAATTCCAGACGTGCGGGGAGTCGCATCGTCCTGCTGGAATTACTCAAGTCCGTCGGAATGCACGATGGACATGAATGGATGCAGGTGATCAGACAGGATGCTTACGTACGTGTCACTTGTTAGAGTCGTATCTAGACGTATCAGCGGTCCCGTATCACTCCAACCGCACACGCCCCACACCGTTACAGAGCCTCCACCAGCAAGAACATTCCCCTGCTGACATTCAGGGCCCATGGATTCATGAGGTTGTCTCCATACCCGTACACATCCATCAGCTCGATACAATTTGAAACGAGACTCCCCCGACCAGGCAACACGTTTCCAGTCATCAAATGTCCAATGTCGGTGTTGACGGGCCCAGGCGGGGCGTAAAGATTTATGTCGTGTAATCATCAAGAATATACGAGTGGGCCTTCCATTCCGAAAGCCCATATCGATGATGTTTCGTTGAATAGTTCTCACCCTGTGGCCCGGCATGGAAATCTGCAGCAATTTGCAGAAGGGTTGCACTTCTGTCACGTTGGTAGGATTCTCTTCAGTCGTCGTTGGTCCCGTTCTTGCAGGATCTTTTTTAGGCCGCAACTATGTCGGAGATTTGATGTTTTACCGGATTCCTGATATTCACGGTACACTCGTGAAATGGTCGTACGGGAAATCCCCACTTCATCGCTAGCTTGGAGATGCTGTGTCCCATCGCTCGTGCACCGACTATAACATCACGTTCAAACTCACTTAAATGTTGATAACCTGGCATTGTAGCAGCAGTAACCGACCTAACAATTGCGATAGACACTTTTGTCTTATACAGGCGTTTCCTACCGCAGCGGCGTGTTCTGTCTGTTTACATAACTCTGTATTTGAATAGGCTTGCGTACACCAGTTTCTTTGGCGCTTCGGTGTATTATATTCTTGTTGAAGTTTTAGGATATTTCGCCTGTCTCATACATCTTGCTCACCAGATGGAAGAGTTTTGTCATGTCTTGCCCTCCCAAGGCTATCAGTAGCTCTAATGGAATGTTGTCTACTTCCGGGGTCTTGTTTAGGCACACGTCTGTCAGTGCTTTGTCAAATTCTGCACGCAGTATCATATGTCTCCTCTGATATTCATCTATGTCCTCTTCCATTTCCATAATATTGCCCTCAAGTGCATCTCCTGTGTATAAAACCACTCTATACTCTTTCCACCTGTCTGCTTTCCCTTGTTTGCTTAGTCCTGGCTTTCCATCTGAGCCCTTGATATTCATACAGGTGGTTCTCTTTTCTCCAAAGGTCACTTTAATTTTCTTGTAGGCAGCATCCATCTTACCCCTAGTGATATATGCTTCTATATCCTTACATTTGTCCTCTAGCCATTCCTGCTTAGCCATTTTGCACTTCTTGTTGATCTCATTTTTCAGACGTTTGTTTTCCCTTTCACCTGCTTCATTTATTGCATTTGTGTATGTTCCCCTTTCATCGATTAAATTCAATATCTCTTGTGCTACCCAAGGATTTCTACCTGCCCTCACTATTTCACGACTTAAAGCGCGCTATTTATTGGTCTACAATCTCTAGTATTTCCGGTATGGAATATTTTATGTAGGACCTTCTGATTCTTTATCATCGAACATTTCTCAACCCAGCATAAGGTAGTACGAATGAAACTGTCCGCAAATACTAACTTAGCAGAGCAAAACATTGACGTGCTAGACAAGTTACCGGCAAGTGTTCGTAAGATCTTTAATATTAGTTGCAGCAAAGAGGAGTGTGTTTTGCAAAAATTTACGCGTTTGAAGGATTACTGTTCTTTATTTTATTTTTTACTAGAGGAAGGTAAAGCTATCCTCAACCCGACGGTAGATTTGAACACCACAGTGAATTATTGTGACAGTAGTATGCCCATGCCTTTTTATGACCTTTTTAATTAACTTATTCAGGCAGTTACAGGGATACTACAGTTTAATGTGGACTGCAAAACACGGCTTAACTTAATATTTATCACGTATATAAACCATTGTCATATTTACAAGCATCTACTTTAGCTAATACTACTGTGACTACTGTGCATCCCAAAATTTGACTCAAAGGAGTGTGTTACGTGCTGCAACAGAATCACTGTAATTTATTATTCCTTTTTTCAAGTTTTACTCTGCTTTGCTTCCTGACAAAGAGAACTGTTGCTCCTTAAGATCGTCTACATTTTTATTTATTTTTCAAGTGGACTCCAAAAGGTGAGTTACACATTACTGTGGCAGGGCAAGTAATTTTTATTGAATGCTGCGCTACACATCAAAGTGACATGGATAAATTACGCTGTTCTCGAACACAGTCACCAAGTCTCTCTCTACACAACAGTCGGAACATTCTACCAACCGTTCAGTTTCTCGACGAGAAAAATCCATAGCATGGTCGCCATCCGAGAACCGCTGTGTGAACGACCTCATCATTGGGAAATATCTTCCCCCCATATATTCTTTCAGCTTGCCGAAAAGATGAAAATTGCGTGGTTCCAGAGTGAGACTTCCCGATCAGCACCAACCAGGTCTATGATGCTTTTGCCAAATGGTTGGCACCATTTCTCTACCGTTGAACGCGACACTACATTTGGTCCAAACATCGCCAGAACTTCAGGGTGAATCCGTGTGCAGTTTAGATGTTTTGCCCACAAGAAACGTACTGTCCCAAATATTCAAGTTTTGTGATACGTTTACAGTTGTCACCCCATTTTACTTCTTCATCATGACACACCCGTTATCCGTAACGCTGCATAATTGTGTCTGCAGGGAAACTGGAACATATACTCTCTTGTGACAATGCTTCAGTCTTGTCGCGCAATGGTCTTAGCGTGGGAAAATATGTGTTATTACTGTCTGATATCCCTACGTAGTAAGTTAGTTTTCCCCTATTTTTATTGCCTTTCTATCGTTTTTCAGTAACTGCTTTTCTTTGTTGTATTTTTTTATTGTTTTGCCGAAACGCGTTAGTCGTATGTGGGTAAGTCTAATCCCGTTGTGTGAATCGGTTTTGTGAGTTAGAAAAGTTCGTCTGATAATGGATAAGCCAATCACTCCCGAAGGTGAAGATAGAAAACTAATTAGAAATTATCCTGCGTTTGGCCAGTTTATTGGTGCAAAACCACCCTCGAGCCACCGGCTGGAGCAGATGTTACGCGGGCTTCAAACAGCAACTAGGCACCAATTACCGTTGAAACGAGTGCACTAAAACCATTCGGTCATCATCATGATATTTGTCATTTCTTGCAATGCCTTTTTGTTGGGGTAATTGCTTTTTCATGGTTACAAGACGTTCTTTCTACTGAAATACAGGAAAGCTTCGACCCAGACGTTTATCTTGGATAAGCACTTGTCACTGCTCTGTCTATATAGGTTTGATAACATATCTCACTACTGCCGCTGTGTTAATGTTTTCTCTTCATTACTCTTGTGATTTCATCACTATGTAGATGAATGTTTAGGTTCGCATGATCACCCAATATAAGTTTTCACGCCTGATCACTTTGTTTCCCAATGTACGTATCTGTCTGTGTAGTAGTTATCTGTCACCCACGGGACACTGGTCTTGTCACATACAGGAAGAAACTCTTACCATATGACGACGCTGTTTCCTACAGATGCTTGCGGATGTTCGGCGTCGCAACCGTTACTCGCGGTTCTGTAGTTGGGACACGTTTCCGTTAGCTTTCAAGCTGTTTGTCTGGAGTTACGTGGTCTCTCGCAGAACCATACGAGGCCTGAAGCAAGTTCTTTTGTGCGATGATTTTCACTCAGTAATGTAGATTGTACTCTAAATTAAGGCAATCTTTTTTTTTTAATCAGAAATAGTTTGTTACTACTGCATTTACATTAAGTCATCGTTATGTAACGCGTCTGTAGAAGTTAACTGCTGTTTTTAATTTTTGTCGTTAAATCGCTGTAAATGTCTGTGTGATTACCTATTAACAAAAGGAGAGTTCCGAAATTCACCTTCAATAGCCAAAGGACGTGCAGAAGGCGCCGGGTAGATAACTGTTTGAGTAGAAATCCATGTCCGGCGACGTCCCGTTGAACTGCTGCAGGAAATACTTGTAAATAACTAGTATTATAAGGCTAAACACGTTACCAGTAGCATATATGAATATTTATTGCGTTATAAAGAACTATGTCTTCATCTTCAGTTATGACTGTCCGTCATTTTATCTTTTTGAAATAAGGTGTTACTCTACGGTGTCCAAAAATAAGAATGCAAAACTGAATACCGAAAATACATCATATTCAAACCAATATGAAATCTCAAGACGAAACACACTTGTTCGTAAGCTCCTGGAAATAAATGACTAACAGACCGAGCGAGGTGGCGCAGTGGTAGCACACTGGACTCGCATTCGGGAGGACGACGGTTCAATCCCGTCTCCAGCCATCCTGATTTAGGTTTTCCGTGATTTCCCTAAATCGTTTCAGGCAAATGCCGGGATGGTTCCTTTGAAAGGGCACGGCCGATTTCCTTCCCAATCCTTCCCTAACCTGAGCTTGCGCTCCGTCTCTAATGACCTCGTTGTCGACGGGACGTTAAACACTAACCTAACCTAACCATAAATGACTAACAGTGTATGACAACTTGTGTTGCTTTTTTGTGCCTATATGTGAAGGCTAATCTCAGGAACTACTTTAGGAATTTTAATACGGTTTCAGTAATGCGAGAGCGTGCTTAAATGTAATGCCTCCGAATATTTTATGTGAAAACTCTTAATGATTTTTAAATAAAACATGCGTTATTAACATTCTACATCCCTATTCTTCATGCCCACGTATTTATTTCTCATCATACTCACCCTGGCGACGTACTCCTTGACACGTTCCACATCATAACAGCTACTGTACCGTGCGGTTGATCAATGGAACACGCAACCAACTAACTAACTACACATTTCTCCAAGCGTGAGAGCAGTTTGCTGATGCCGTCACTGTAGAATGTTGACATTGTTGACGGAGCTACAACCTTTTACTGCTTTCAACGCTTCATCACTATCGAAGTGAAGTCCTCGCAGGTGTGCTTTAAGTTTTGGAAACATGAAAATCGTTTGTGGTCAAGTCGGGACTGTCTGAAGGATGATCGATGACAGTGAACCCAAGGCGTTGAATTGTCGCAAATGTTACAGCGCTCGTGTGTGGTCTGGCGTTGTAATGCCTAAGGAGAGGGTGCACCATGTGCAGGCGAACTCATCGAATTCGTAACTCGATTACAGCACGCTGTTTCTCTCGTACCGACGTAGTTACGTTACGCACAGCCATCTTACGCGCTACGATTCTGAGCTCTCGGGTGGCAGAGGGCTCCAAATACACAGACATAAAGAATAAAAATGTGGAACGTTAATAACATTTGTTGTATTTAGAAAGCTTTAATAGTATTCACATAAAAAATGCGGTGGTGTTCGTTTCAGTACGCCCTTATAAGCAGACCAATGCATGATCAACGTTTGTGTGCGTTACTTGTCACCGCTACTCCAGACAAGTCGTAGATGCGAAGCCGTGGTATATAGCCAGTAAGTTATAACAAGAAATGAAGCGCAGTAGGGAAAATAAAGTGAATAAAGGAGACAAAGGTTTATTACAGCAGCTGGAGATCTTCAAGGCCACGAGAAATTCGAGAAGTCCTATTCACGTAAACCGAACGAGGTGGCGCAGTGAACCAGTATTCAGGAAGATTACGGTTAAAATCCCCCCCTCCAGATTTAGGAGTTCCGTGATTTCTGTGAATAAAACCGAATGCCGGGATTGTTCCTTTGAAAGGGAACGATCGACTTCGTTCTCTATCGTCGTAACATTCCGAGCTTGTGCTCCCTCTCTAATGGCCGCGATTTAGAGGGAACGTTAAATCTTAATCTTCCTCTTCTTTTCTAATGGCATCGTTGTCGACGAGACGTTAAATCGTAATCTTTCTTTCTTCCCTCTGTTCACCGTTCAGCTGAACTACACGGGGATGGTGACCGGACAGCTGCAGTCATAGTTATAGACTGTGTAAGCAGAAATGCTGTTGAATTTTCGTTTCATGTCAGTAGTAGGGAAAGGACTATGACATAATCCACTTGGAAAATTATAAATACAATTTCTTTCACGTGATTGTTAATCCAATAATTTATTAAAGCACAAACGCTGTTTACTTTTGTTGCTGTCATCAGCTTACATACATGTGCATCTTACGCCTCCACAAAGTTTATGTCAGAAGCTCCCTAGGTCGACAGTCATTGATGAATCAAAACATAATAACCACTGCCTGTGGTGAGACTGAATGCCGTCTGGTGAGGCTGCGAGCATATAAGAGGGGCAGCGTCGAAAGGGGAATCATTCTATCGCGCAAATGGCGAAATCCATTAACATAGGCGACTTCGACAAAGGGTAGATTGTTATGGCATGACGTCTGTTAAAGAGGGTCTCAGAAACGCTGAAGCTGGTCGCTGGTTCGCGTGCTACTATCGTGAGCATCTTTGGAAAGTGGTTAAAGGACGCTGAAACCACGAGTGGGCGACAAGGTGTTGGACATCAACGCCCCATCACAAAGCATGAAGCTAGGGGGCTTGCCCACTTTGTAAAGCAGGATAGGCGGCGACCTGTGGCAGATCTGACAGAGTGCAAAGGTGGTGCTTCAAAAGACACCGTTCAATCCATATTGTTGAACATTGGGCTTTGCGGCAAACATCTACGTCTTCGATTGCAGTGGGTACAGAATCATCAAGCTTGGATCGTGGAACAGTGCACCCTGGTCAGATTAATCACATTTCTTGTTACACCACGTCGATGGTTGTGCCTGGATATGCCGTCATCGAGGAGAACGGCTACTCCAAACATTCACTGGGGAACTGACGCAGGCCGATGGGGGGCTCTGTAGTGGTATGCTGGACACATGCCTGAGCTTCCACATATAGTGGAAAACGAAAGCACCATTACGGCTATGGACTTCGTGAACATTAGTACGGAGCGTAGACATTTTTAGAGTTGGGCTCGACCAAAGCTGCGGTTCGGTGGGTTTGGTACATTACATAAATGACGTAATAAATGGCAGGGTTACCAGTAGTACTAGCAACGTTGGTAGAGAAATAAACATAAATGACTGTGTAAGAGAGAAACTGGGAGCCCAGGTTTTCTCTTTGTTTATTCGTTTGTCTGGTTGTTGGTTGTACACATAATAAGGACCACACAACATTCAATGTTAGTCCATTCTGTATTTTATATCCTTGTAGAATAAAAATTGCATTTTATGAGTAATGAAAACTTGTTGATCGCGTGACCTCTGCGACTTCATGTAACCAAAGCAGTTGCTTTTGACGCAAGCACAGTTTATATGCACAAACATAAGATAAATCTGTATAATTATTGCTACTTTGTACTCAATAAAACGTTCTTTATCATGATCGAAGGAAAGAATTTCCTGTTATTTCTGATAAACGCGAAAGTTGTTTATGAATAACAGAAACGTGTTTTCTATATGTTCGACGTGGTACCGAAGCGATGTTTGACATATTATTTTGCAGCATTTTTGTTCCTTTTCATTTTCAGGAAAATGCGTTTTCTATTGCTGTTCGATAAATCTGTATTTTTTTCTTTATTTTCACTACAACATCTCTCTGTTTCACGTTACAAATCAACAATTTTTGAATAAACCCTGAATTAAACATTCACAATTTCAGTTTCGCAATAAACATTGTTTTCTTTTAAGTAACAGATAGGAGTATAACGATATAGAACAAAAATGTTCCATAGGTTACCTGGCCTTTTATATACCTTTACTCAGTTTCTAGACAGTTTACCGCTTCTGGATTTTAGAGGAATGTAGTAAGATACTGATCGTGTAGATAAAGAAAGCTACCTTTATGAAGTAACGCCCAATAGGTGTGAAATACACCTAATGTACAGGTAACGCGGGAACGACCTTAACTGACCAAAACTAATAGGAAAACTAAGGTAATCTACGCTTACTTATGATGGTCTACGGTAGCCTACAGTACTTGCACAACTCAATCTGCGTTCCTTCACGCTCGTTGTCTTTCCCAAAGGTGATGACATCTTCCAGCAGGAGAACTGTCCATGTCAAAAGGGTAGCACCAAGCAACAGTAGTTTGAGGAGCTTGGTAGTGAACTCAATCTGATGTCCTGGCGAGCAAATTCAAGCGATCTGAACCAGATCGAACAAATAAGGGACGCTTTTGGGCGTAAACTCCGCGCGTGTAAACCGCTGGGCCGTTATTTACGGAAATAGTGTGACCTGTGCGTGGACGTATGGTACCACGCACTTCCGGAAACCTACCAAGGACTTGTTGAATCAATTTGACACAGAATCACTGTTGTAACGCGTTCTGAAGATGGACCAACTCGCTATTAAGGAAATGGTCGTAATGTTTTGGCCCTCCGTCCTTCGGGTTGCAGTTTAGGATTTTTTTTGGCCACTCTTTCATATTTCTTTGTATACACATGTTGTTCCTACCTGTCTCTGTACTCACGTGTTTCCTCATGAACAACATGTACTATCAACTTCTTCCTATCACTTTAAATAAGTCGCTTCTTGTTGTAGGCTTGCGCCGAGTTCAATAATGTCGTCTCTGCTTCTTGTATTTTGTTATTATATTTTTTAAATTATGCAACTCTTACTTCTTCAATAATGGTATCTCCTTAGTTTTATAAAATTTAATTTTTTATCTATTCTGATTTTTTAGTTGAGTGCTTGCTTATTAGTCTACATATTTCTTGAAATTTATTCCCCTTTTTCTCTACATCATTATCAATGGAACGATCATGTTAATAGAATGATAGAATATAGATTGCCGAAAAATAATGAATTTTCAACTGTCTGGAATGAGAGAACTAGGTAGGCTTCGTAAGAGATGAATGGGTGATAGAGACCGGAAAAGGTGAGTATTAACACCTAATTCTTGGAAGGAGATGATGATGATCATTATTAGTAACATTTAACATCTTCGATCGTATTAATTATTTAATTTTTAAGAGGGGGAAACCACATTAGGAGGTTCAAAAAAATCCGATTTTTTATTACATAAATCGTTAGCTTAGCTATCCAAGAATACGTTGTCAAAATTTCAAAGCGAAATTTGCAATCATTTAGATTTTATGAGCACAGAACCGACTGCACATCGGGTAAAGGCTCGAGCTCAGCTAGGGCGGAATTACTGGAGAGATGTTTAGAGGGACACACAAAATGCGAATGAAAGTTTTAATTCCCTTATTTGACGATTAGCTCTTAAACACTTGCACTCTGGGCTAAAAGTCGTTGAACTGGCATCATATTTAGCAGCGGACTTATTCAATGAAGGAAATTCATCTCTTCTGATGGTCATGAACGAGGCAGGAATTGTAGTAGGCACGCAAAGCTTCAGTTATGCCGAACAAATGGATAACCAGCGCGTGAGCCGGCAGTCTCGACGTAGTTCATTGGAATAGAAGGAAGGTCGGAAAGCTCGGAAAGCATTGCTGCAAGCCCAAAACGAAGCCTATGAGGAAGAAGAAGGATTACTATATGGTGCTGGAATTGCAGATTAATCGGTAAACATTTTACATTATTGTTAACTTTCTTGAAATTCTAGTTTCCGAGAATTTATTTTTCAAACGCGTTTATCTCGAAATGACTTTTTTCACATTTGCGTGCAGTCTAACTCATAAAGTATAGAACCGATCATTATGAAAACTGATAGTGCGATTATTTATAACCTTACTAATTATACGAAAAACTTGTGAAATGATATCATGCTTTTAAGGGTATTTTTCTTTGCACAATTAGAGAAAATATCGTGACAATCGAAGTAAATTGTTCCGACACCTGCAATATTCCTGATTTTAATTATTTTCACCTGCATTGAGGTTCATATTCTTAGAAAATTAGTTATTAATGTAATAGCAAAACCTTTTTGATTTCAGATGAAAGTCGGAATGGCTACACTGGACACAATTCGAGAACAATACTCACAACCTTCAGCGGACATCACAGCGTAACTTTGTTATTTTTGGCTGAAATTATTCAAAAAAGTTCACAAAAACTGTTCGAAATATGAATGAAATGATGTCAAATTTCTAATTAATTCTTCCCACCTCGAAAAAATCCCAAAAAAACTATGTCAAGCAGCCTCCTAATGTGGTTTCACCCCTTAAGGTAATAATAGTAATAAACACGATCTCTTTTAGGCACTATGTGACAGGTAACAAGTAAAGAGCAGCAAATAAAAACAAAAAATGTATTTTCTGTAAAATGGTTACTTATACGTCTGGATATGCAATCCTATTCAAACAGTAACGTATCCGGATCCCAGTTCGTAAAGAGACCTCGGAAACAATTTTCACACATGCGGTTCCTCGAAAGGGGACATCCATGACAGTTCAAAAGCAGTTCAAGAAATCGTAATGCTTCATTTAAATGGGCGATGTCGGTCTCGAATATCGGATGTCTCATCCAAAGCATATCAGAAAGGAAGTCTTCACTTGAATAAGGTGACTACTGCAGTACACACTGCATTGGTCGGTGCCACAGTCCTTGTAGAACCTTGCCCTCCTATGCCACCCGTCTCCATTTGTCTCCGTCCATTGCTTTCTTTCTCCAGTTCCTGATTCCCATTGCTTTGAGATCCTTTTCCACATCTTCAAGCCACCTTTTCCTGTGTCTTTCCCTTCGTCTTCTACCCTCGGAATTTAGTATAAACACTTTCTCAACACTCCGCGTTTCTGGTACTTATTTCTTGATTTTCGTTACAGTATTTATCTGTGCGAAAGGTGTCTGTAGTTCTTCATTTGTCCTTATTCTCCAGCTTTCTTCCTCTAACACTGCTCCAAAAATCTTTCTTCATATTTCCCTTTCCCATTTCAATAGTCAGCCTTCCTCCTTTGCAGTCATCACTCAACCTTCCGATCCATACATTACTATAGACCTTAATATAGTCAAATATATTATGATTTTTGTATCCCTGCATTTCTGAACTTGAATATATTCTGCAAGGAATAATAGCATTGATTTCCACTGCCTATCCTTTCTTGATATTTTGATACTGTCCTATTATCTTCCATTACCATCAAACCTAGATACTGAAACGCTTCCACTGTTAGATAATGTCTCCCATCCTCATATAAATTGGTTTATCTGTATTCACATCCAGACCCGACCCCCGCCAGCCGGAGTGGCCGTGCGGTTCTAGGCGCTACAGCCTGGAACCGAGCGACTGCTACGGTCGCAGGTTCGAATCCTGCATCGGGCATGGATGTGTGTGATGTCATTAGGTTAGTTAGTCTAGTACCTTCCGCCGCGGAATTCGAACACGCGGCAGAACAAATGGACGTGGTCAGCCCATAGAGGGGGGCTCTGCCTCCGCGGCGGCTATTCCGCGCAGCGAGGGCGCCACCGTTAAGTCACGTGCAGACAGCGGCCAATAGCCGCTCCCTCCGGTTTCGTATATAGGGACCCGCTCAGCCCTAGTCCAGCCAGTCTGGTACTCGCTCTGGATTTCGTTTCTATGTCGGCGGTACTGCGTTCTGGTCGTTGCTCGTTGTTGACATTTGCCTGGCTCTGGTCCCGAGTGGATTTACGTTTGCTATTTGGTGTTGAGGTTTCCACAAGCCTCCGTTTTAATATTGTCCTATTATCTTCCATTACTATCAAACCTAGATATTGAAACGCTTCCGCTGTTAGATATTGTCTCCCATCCTCATATAAATTGGTTTATCTATACCCCGGCGAGGCGAGGCTCTTCCTTGTTGTGTCGCTCATAGTCAGTCGTGGTCGGTTGTTGTCAGTTGTCCTTGGTCTGTCGTCTGACTCGTCCTGTGTTTACCCGGTGGTGCGTGCTCCACCGCCGGCGGCTTCCCCGCCTGGCGGCTCCGATCCGCAGCCCAAGGCGTTCCCGCTGTTGGTTGTGGTTACAACAGTTAGGTTTAATTAGTTCTAAGTTCTAGGCGACTGATGACCTGAGAAGTTAAGTCGCATAGTGTTCAGAGCCTGACTTCCACGCCAATCTTCTAACGCAGCACAATTATCTTTCAAAGCTCTGACATTCGTTGCAATTAATGCTACATCATCAGCGTATGTCAGCCCTGGTTAAATATTACTTCTCTTGGGTTTGTTGGCATGTGCCAGATTACCCTCTCTAAAACAGCAATGAGGTCGCATCTCCCTTACGTACACGGAACTCTCCCTGACAACTTTCGTTATATTCTGGCCTTGTAAACGGTTGCGTTCATTGTCATATCTGTCAAACTCAGTAATTTTAGCGGGATTCTAAAATCTTTCAAAATTTTGAGAACCTTATTACTGTCTCGATTGTCGTATGCTTGTTTAAAATCAATGTACAACTGATGAAATTGATTATCATATTCATAAAATTTCTCTAGCACTTACCTCAGTAAAAATATCTTGTCGATTGTGGATCTGTTTCTCCGAAATCCAGCTTGATAACATCCACGTATCTTTTCCCTTCCACCTAGAATTCTAGTAGAGATGCTAAAATATTACTAAATAGCTTATATGTTGTATCCAAAAGAGTAATCGGGTGGCAGCTGCTGCACTCTGACCTATCGCCTTTCTTATGCAATGGACAGATTATTCCCACACTTAATCTTTAGGCATTTCTTACTTTATCCGTATTTCCTTTGTTAATTCATTGACAACCGTCTCCAACGTATGCTCCCAAAATTTAATAATTCGGCCTCCATGCCGTTTTCTCCCGCTGCTTTACTATTCTTTAAGATTTTAATAGCATTTTTCACTTCCTCAAACTATGGTGCTTCGATTTCCTGTTCTTCCGCTTCTAGTTCTAATACCAATTCCAAATCCGATTCCTCCTCTTCCTTGTTCAAGGCTTCTTCTGTTACCTCCCTCTTTTCATCGAGTAACTCAATAAAAATCCACTTTCCGTCTTCCCAACGGTTTGCTTTTACCTCCATCTAGGTTTCCCAATTCATCCTTGTAGAAGACTGCTATCTGGTGAAATCCTCTCTCCAGTTATCTAGATTTTTCATAGAACTTATGTGTCTCATTATTGTCCCTCGTTTCGTCCAAATGCTCTGTCTTCCGCCTTTCCTAATTCCCTTCATTTGAAACCCATTTTTATGAAACATTAACAAGGGTTGTCATAAAAGTGTAAACCTGGCAACGCAAAAATTATCTCGGTTTTTCGTTTCATTACATCAAAGGTTAAAGGTATACACGGAAGTACAGTATGAACGGTGTCTGAATAAAATTTTACCTTCACGGTTCGTATAAATGGGTTGACAGACTTTCACAAATAATTACAAAATATAACTGAATCGTGCATAGAACTGTTAAGATTTGCCCCGTAGACTTTGCGGGAACAAAGCTCTACAAACGACGCACATTCCACATTCCTATTAAAAAAGTTAGAAATTCCACGTAGGCAATTCCAAATGTTTCTATGCAGAAGACTGAATCTGAAAAGGGATGTCTAACAAACTGCTCGACAAGAGTGTTCGCAATATGTATACTGTCTATAACAACAATGTGTAAACTTACATTATAAACGACAGCAAAAGAAATACTGTATCAGGTAATTTTTAGGCTGAGGAATCGAAAAGAACCTTTAATGGCTAGGTTTTCTTCTAGGGCATGAAAGATGGGAAGATGTACAATAAGCGTCGAAGGCCGGAAATAGATCAGTGTCATAACCGTACATACGACAGTAAACCGGACATGTTTGTCAGAGGCCTTATTAGCTAAATTTGGAAAGCAGATAGTACGAGGTGAATGAAGAAAAGTCTTTTGATAAGGCTTATCAACAATATGACACTCTGTATGCAACCAACAAGAATAATGCCCATCACTATGAATCACTGCATATTAACTGTTCAGGGAAACGTTCTTTGAGAAAGTAATGGAGCAGATATCAGGCGACAATATGACATTTTTCTGTGATAAGACTATACCTGAAACTCTCAAGATGGGGGCGCTTCATTACACAATGTCCTCAGGCAGTAAAGGATTTGACCAACATGAATAAGCTAAAATTTGTTGACAATTGGAACTCCGTGCAACAAGACACGTTCTAAAACTTCCTTAAACAAGGAGTGCTGCTAAATGTAGAATAATTACGTATTTGATACTTATCGTAATATAACTAAAT
This sequence comes from Schistocerca americana, assembly GCF_021461395.2. Classification (NCBI taxonomy): domain Eukaryota; kingdom Metazoa; phylum Arthropoda; class Insecta; order Orthoptera; family Acrididae; genus Schistocerca; species Schistocerca americana. Next base: position 719,527,908 of record NC_060130.1, read on the forward strand.
ACTCGATACTGTCTTGTAGAAGCTTACGTTTACATTAGGAAAACTGTAAAAGCCGTTGAGCATGATGAGGCACGACTAATAGAACAGAAACAGCAGAATCATGTTACGAAATCTGCAGCAACTAATGAAGGACTGACAGAAGGAAAATGCCTTTCGAGCAAAAGTAATAAAAATATCTCTGGTGAATTGTACCAGACAGAGCTCACACTAATTTCAATTTAAACACAAAATTACTGCGTTTTTTACTCTGTTTATGTGATATTTGATATGATTTGGAGGAATATTTCAAAAGGGTTTGTGAATGTAGGCTGCTAACGGAAGCTGAACGAGACTGGATAGCGTATTGTAAATTCACTACTTTGTAGCTGTTCTGGGTTTACAGCCTCCAAAAAAATTATGAAAGTATCACGAAGGCAATTATATATTTCAAAAGTACAGCAGCAATCAATACTTCAAGCCATTTTATTATGCACATCTTTCCGTCGTGTATCTGTCTTGGCAGAAAAGATTGTGCACCGCATCACTGACTGATAGTTGATCCAGGGCAGGAGATGCTCTCACCGTCGCAAATACCAGAGGACTGTCAGCACGATAAGTATTCTGAAGTGGACTACCCTTATAACCGCTTAAGTCCCCATGCATTTCCACGTAACACAATCAACACATGGAAGCTGTCCCTTGCAGTTTATAGCCATGGGCTTTGTAGAATTCTCATCATTACTCCCGTTGTAACTATGGCAATGGTAAAATAAGAGAATCGTCTTTCATTCTGGAAGACGGTTGTTCAAATCCCGGTGCAACCATCGAGATTCAGATTAACCTTTCCCTATATCGCCAGTTTTGTTCCTTCGAAGAGGACACGGTCTAGCATACCTCCCCGCTGCGAGCTTACGCTCCGTCTTGGCATCGTCATCGACAGGTCATTAAACCTCAAGCTTCCTTCTTTTCTTTCGCAATAGAAGTACCAGTTAGACATTGCGTGCTTGACCATATAAGTCCCCGCAGCTGTGGTCGACGGAAGCTTGCTAGTGTCGCAATCCTGAATGCCGTTGGAGACACAACGTAGGCTGTCGTAGTTACCGGAAGAGGTTTGCGAATAGCCGATCCATTTAAGATAAGAAATCTAAATATGTCTAGAACTATTCATCCCACAAGGAAACAATACAGACCAGGATTACAAGAATGAGAGAGGCCTACAGCATGGCACTATCCACATTCCGCTATATGACGCTGAACTCGATGAAACAGAGATGTATACTTTCTTTTCCAAGCTGGCATCCCTATTTTTAACGGCATATTCGTATTAAACTAAAAAAATGAATAACTTTGTACTGATACACTTTAACCTAAAAATATTTAATGTATAAAAATTAATTTTCTACAAGATCTGCAATAATCATTCAGAAAGGAATCAACACAAATCATATTGATCCTGCTTGTAAATGATTTGTTACAATGCAATAGTAGTTTCTCACGCGTTTTTTTAAAAGTGTCTGTAATACCATCAGTCATATTAGAACTAGTTGTAAGCGTTTATTGCTATCGGTTCTGTTGTAAGAAACCCAAACATAGAAACACGGTGATATAAAATACGGGGATCTATATGGCCATTATATTTAACCACCTATTCCGATCTGCTGATCACTGTACAGTCAGGTGCCAAAAGTCATGGGATAGCAATATGCACATATACAGTAGTATCGCGTTCACAATGTATGAAAGGGCAGTACACTGGCAGAGCTGTCATTTTTACTCAGTTGATTCATATGAAAAGGTTTTCGACGTGATTGTGGCCGCACTACGCGAATTAGCAGATTTTGATGTGGAATGGTAGTTGGAGCTAGACGCATATGACATTCCATTTCGAAAATCGTTAGGGAATTCAATATTCCAAGACCAACAGTGGCAAGAGTTGGCATTACCTCTCACCACGGACAATACTGTGGCCGACGGCCTTCACTTAACGACTGATAGCAGCGGCGTTTGAGTAGAGCTGTCAGTGCTAACAGACAAGCAACACTGCGTGAAATAACCGCAGAAATCATTGTTGAACGTACGACGAAGTATCCGTCATGACTGTGCGGAGAAATTTAGCGGTAGCGGGCTATGGCAGCAGACGAACGACGCGAGTGCCTTTGCTAAAAGCATATGGACTGCAACGCCTCTCCTGGGCTCTTGACCATAACGGTTGGACCCAAGACGACTGAAAAACCGTGGCTTGGTCAGAGTGCCGATTTCAGTCAGCAAGAGGTGATGGTGGGTTCAAGTGTGGCGCAGACCCCACGAAGCCATGGCCCCAAGTTGTCAACAAGGCACTGTGCAACCTGTTGATGTCCCCATAATGGTGTGCACTGTGTTTACTTGGATTGGACTCGGTCCTCTGGTCCAACTGCACCAATCATTGACTGGAAATGGTTATGTTGGGCTACTTGGAAACCATTTGCACCCAAACAACGATGAAATTTTTAGGAATGAGAATGCGCCATCTCACCAAGCCACAATTGTTCGCGATTGGTTTGAAGAACATTCCAGAGAAGGAAGAACACAGGCACTGCAATATGCTATTTATCCACCGACACCGGGTAAGCAATTTTCAAGTAAAATTTCTCCCTTGTACAGAAATATACATAATGGATGTACAACTACAGTTTGTAGACATATGGTTGACGACAAATGCAAGCTTGCATCGTGCTCTGATTGCCTAATGATAAGACGACCGCTCTGGATAAGAGTGAAATCCGGCTTCGAGCCCTGGTCCGGCACAAACCTTCATTGTCGTCATTCCATTATGTAGCTGATGTCTGTCCATATTCACAACTGCGAGTACATTTCATGTAATTAGGTGGATGATTTGGCAACCCAGACGGCCCGACATGAATCCTATCGAACTTTGATGGGACATAATCGAGACCTCAGTTCGTTCACAAAAACCTGCACCCGTAACGCCTTCGCAGTTATGGACGGCTATAGAGGCAGCATGGCTCAATATTTCTTCAGGTGACTTATAAAGACTTGTTGAGAATATGCCACGTCGAGTTGCTGCACTACGCCGGCCAAAAGGAGTTCCAACACGATATTAGGAGGTATCCCTTGATTTCATCACCTCAGTTATAGGCATACAGGTACAGATTTTCTCAACTCCAAGACATTTCTAAGTTGAGATGCAGACGGGTACATTTCAAAAAAATGGTTCAAATGGCTCTAAGCACTATGAGACCTAACATCTGAGGTCATCAGTCCCCTAGACTTAGAACTATTTAAACCTAACTACCCTAAGGACATCACACACATCCATGCCCGACGCAGGATTCGAAACTGTGACCGTAGCAGCAGCGAGGTTCCGGACTGAAGCGCCTAGAACAGCTCGGTCACAGCGGCCGGCGTGTACGTTTCGATAAATGTGTATGATCTATTGAAAATGAAGTCAGAAATACAATACGTCGTTGTGTGTCCACTTCATCTGACTTATTTTGAAAATCGTTAAGCTCTCGTAGTCATCTCACTAAATGAGATGAAAACTCCATAAGTCACTTATTCAAAAACATGTCCAATTTTCTTTCCTTCGAATGCATATAAAGGATCATATGATGTCTGTATGCAAGGCTGAGTGGAATCTTAACACCAGCTACGACTTCCAGATTCGAACAACTTTCCACATCTACAAAACCTGTAGTCCTCTATTCCCTAACTAAATATTTCCAGAATTCCCATCAACAACTGATTTCCTCATTATCAACTGCGGCTGTACTCCCACTGATTTTTCTGGTCCCAAGCCCAAGTATAATTTTGTCTTAATTACCTTGCATACCTACTCAAGACCATAGCTCCTACCTCTATCACCGCAGCCACCCTCCTTTACCTTCACATTCTAGCCCGCACTAAAAGCTGTCACCTGCTCACATCATGTCCCATCGTACAAACTCCATTCCTGTTTAATACCTGCTACTTACCTCGTTCCACCAACAGCTATAAAATTAAGGCAAAAACTTCATTTACTACACCTGAATTATTTGTCTCCGTACAACTCATTATGAATCTTCAAAGATAATAACTTCCTACTTCCTGCTTCCATCCTTGATGATATCATCAGTTTTGTGAACACTGTCCTACTCAAGCTTGCACAACATATCTCATCTAACTTCACTTAACCCTCTCCAAACAGCAAACCGAAGAAAGAAGTTTAGGGATTAGTGTCATATCGACAAAGAGACCGCTGGCGACGGATCCACAGCACAGGAAGATTTCTGTTCCACAATTCCTACCTTCACAATCTTTGTGTAAGAGATTACATTTTTCCGATCCATGTATCTAAAATTTGCTTCCTAATCAAATCCACATCCCAATTTACCCTCTCCCCTATCGCTCTCCCGCCACCAAAAAGACCCAGGGCTGCCGGCCGGTGTGGCCGTGCGGTTAAAGGCGCTTCAGTCTGGAACCGCGTGACCGCTACGGTCGTAGGTTCGAATCCTGCCTCGGGCATGGATGTGTTTGATGTCCTTAAGTTAGTTAGGTTTAATTAGTTCTAAGTTCTAGGCGACTGATGAGCTCAGAAGTTAAGTCGCATAGTGCTCAGAGCCAGACCCAGGGCTGGCTATGAGGCCTTGCCTCTAATAGCACCAAAGCAGCACCAACGTCAACAGCAGCAACATAAAATGAGTGCCACTACTGTCGTAAAAGATATCGTTCTTATGGTTGGTTCAGCTTCATGTATTTTAGTTTCGTCACCTTCATTGCTTGTCAGCAGTTAAACATTTTTTATTATAATTTCGCAATTACTTTGTATGGCAGGATAGCGGGAGCTGTTCTCACCGGGGAATGAAATACACGTAAGGAAAACGAAAAAAAGGCCAGACTAAAGACCAACGTAAATATTTACGTCTTCTTCTTCTTCTTCTTCATCTACTTCTTCTTTTGCCTTTTCCCGTTTCTTCTAGGGGATCGGTATTGCTGTATGGATTGAGGCGATGTTAGTGGTAGATGGTGGCACGATGCCCGTCCCGGAGCCAGCATCCCGCCTGTGTATTCCATCTGCCTATGTCAAGTGTGAGAATGTTTTTATACATGTTTGCGTAACATATATCTGAGGTGGGACGTGGGAACCATCCCATTATTTATTGGTTGGATGTGGGAAACCATCTGAAAATCACATTCAGACTGGCCGGCTCACCAGCCCTCGTCATTAGGGGTAGATTTGTCCCATCTATCCCATAAGTGGCGTTTTAATGTGTTCAGCTATTCGAGGATGTAACTAATATTTTCATATCACCCTGTCTTCGGTGTATTCATTTTCATTTATCCACTTACTTAAAGAATTTTTTTGATTTCTTCCGTGAGTTTTGGTATTAATTTGTACATCGTAAACCTTATGAGCTAAAAACCGGACGTAATCTACGACCGTTTATCATAACTGTATAACACTGCACCCTGTTTTTGATAGTAATATAGTGTAATGGTCTACTACGATAATCAGAAAGGTGTTGCAGAGAAAAAGTGTTTATCAGCGTGTATATGAGAGAGATTTGGGGGCGATTGAACTGACTAGAATTTACGTTTATTACCCTGAGCACGAGCAACAATGTTCAGGATCAACTACCTAAAACTTGCACCGCAAATACTGCGGAAACGGAAAGTGTTATTGATGTGCAGTTTTCACAGAATAGGTTGGTAGTCAGGGGCTCATGTTATCAGCCAATGAGCAGATTGTAATAATACTTAGAAAGTGTATTTTAGAGAAACCATACACTTTTTAAATGAAACAGTGCCTCTTGCCATTAACAAACTAAAAAAAGTGTAAATTAAAATGTCAGTGGTGCTTGTTGCTGGATTCTATTGGCAGTCGTGTACGATATATCGTATTATGAAAAGTTTCCACACCGACACTTTTTTGTGCCATTCAACCTGCGTAGTCGGTAGGTACGATGTTGTGATGTTTTCTTACAGCGTGCTTGCGTGTTCCTTGAACGTATTGCGAATTGCTAGTCAGTTAGTGTGTGGCAGTCCAAGCAGTAGGCCGTGAATAGACCATGGGATTTACCATCGCAGCAAAAGCCGACGTGGTCGTGGTGTATCGAGTGTGTAGGAAGAATGCAGTTTGTTCTTGTACGGTGTATGCGGCAAGATATCACAATAATCCACCTTGGCAATCATTTATCAGTCTCTTCAACCTCTACAGCTAGTCACGTGAAAGTGGTAGTGTCTCACCTAGACAACGTAACAGAAGGAAACATGTGACGATAGAAGAGGAGGAAATTAATGTTCTTGCTGCTGTTGCAGTTGATCCGCACAAGGAACTGGCTGGTCTAAGGCACTGCAATCATGGACTGGGCGGCTGGTCCTGGCGGACGTTCGAGTCCTCCGTCGGGCATGGGTATGTGTGTTTGTCCTTAGGATAATTTAGGTTAAGTAGTGTGTAAGCTTAGGGACTGATGATCTTAGCAGTTATGTCCCATAAGATTACACACACACACACACACACACACACACACACACACAAGGAACTGGAATGAGTCAGGTAAGTGTCGTACACATTCTCCATCGACGTAGGTTCCATCCCTATCACATCTCTCCCCATCAAGAGCTGCATGGAAGCGATTATGAGAATCGCGTTAACTTCTGTACATGGATCTTGTGTAGTGATGAAGCCACATTTACCAATCATTGCCAGCTAAACCGCCGAAACTTGCACTATTGGCTTGTTGACAATTCCCGTTGCCTTCGCCAGATGGAGCGTCAGCGTCCATGGAGCGTAAACGGGTGTTGAGGGATAATGAACTACTATCTCATAGGCCCGTTTCTCACAGATGGAACACTGAGCGCGCGCAAGAATCGCAGCCTCCTAACAGACCATCGTCCACGGATGCTAGAAGAGGTTTCTCTGCAGACTAAGACATGATGGTTGTCCAGCCCATAGTGCACGAAATACTGCAACATGTCTTCATGAATTGTTTCCAAATCGTTGTATTGGACGCAGAGGATTTGTACCTTGGCCTGCCCTTCCTCGAATTTAACGCATGTGGACTTTTTACAGCGGGGAAAGGCGTAAGACTGTCTACAAGGACATACCAACTACACCGGATAATATACCACGACGTATTACGGCAGCCTGCTCGGACATCTCCGCTGGAATGCTAGCTCCTGTGCAGCAGTCGTTCCATACCATTCTGGAAGCGTGTATTACCGTTGCCGGTGGTCGTTCTGAACGCTACCAGTGCTGCTCAGTTGTTTCATTACTGGTCAGAACCTACGTAACTAGCATATGCACTTTTGTCGTTCTTTAGTGTGTGCTACCACAGGTATTGTAAAAGTCTCTGTGTGGGATTTGCAACAAACACCATTGACTTTCTGATTTACCCTACTTTTAGTTTGATGGAGCCAAGAGGCATTGTTCCATTTAAAAAGCATTTGTCTGCACAAAATATACAGTTCTATGTGTTTTTACAATCTGTTTATTGGCTAACAGTACGAGCCACTGATTACCAATCCAGTCTGTGAAAACCTCACATCAATAGCACTTCTCATTTCCGCAATATTTGCGTGCAAGTTTTAGGTGATTCATCCTGTATACAACTGAAGACAGTCCTTTTCTCTGGCAGTGCATGACCGATCATGACGTTTAGTTTTGCGCACTCGGGGACCATGAGATGGGCTTAGTCACTCGCGCTCTTTGCAACAACCTGAGCCGCGTGACAGTATCCTGCTGTAATACGATGCCCCGAGCAACGTGGAGAAGAGACGATAAGCGCAATACGTGATAAGCCGCGTCTACTGGCCGGCCGTCTGCAGTCTGGATCCAGGAGCGCCTCTCGCTACTAACACTGTGTCACGTAAACTAATCCTACCTATTAAGGAATCAGCAGTGGTAGCTGCGCAGTTTTGTTGGATCACCACATGAAAGTGCTGTTGTGGGACTTATCCTAAAAATGAATAGCCAGAAACTTCTTTTTTTTAAGTTCAAAAGTGGATGTTTACCAATCGTTAATCACGTCTGTAACTTCCTATCGCTCATGATCAGGTCTCTTAAGGTGTTTATAACGTTTACACACAGGCAGTTAGTACGGACGTATGCGGAGCGTAATTGTTCTTACTTCTTCAAAAACAAAATTTTGCACAGAACAGATAAAGTGACCATAAACGGCTTCACATGCAGTTAAGTACAAAAACTCACAGAACGGTTACTATAGTCACAACTGTTATTCCAATAATCAAAACATACATTTTAATGTCCATTGCTCATAACCATAAAAATGTTTTCTCAGCTAGAGTTAAACGAAAGGAGAGACAACACAGACGGTTCCCCAGGCTGGCCTAAAATACACTTACTAGCACGAACATTGAAAGTCCCCTTTTTAACAATTATACAAGACTGTGCTTAAACTGACACACAATGTTTTTAGCGCAACGCAATCTGACTTTCAAAAAAATCCCTACGAAAGAATGGCCCTGACTAACATTAACCTATACGTTTCACAAATCACTTACCTCACAAAAGTCTTCGCTACTCAAGCTACTGCAATACAGCGAGCGCCACTACTGCCAGCTAAATAAAAGATTCAAACTACTGAAGGCACTAACTACTGATAGGGATAGTTAGCAAATGAAAGATATTAATAGAGAACAAACAATGTATTTACCTTGATATCATCATATATAAATATAGCAGTTCATGACAAATTTCAAAACTCCGCCATCTCTCTCCCCACATCCACCACTGCTGGCGGCTCACCTCCTACTGCGCAACGCTACGCGCTGTTCACATCCAGCTGCCGCTGCCCAACACTACAATGGCAGACAACAATGCAAACTACCCACAGACTGCACACAGCACAGCCAGTGATTTTTGATACAGAGGTGGCGTTACCAATAAAAAAACCTAAACAGCCTACTTACATAGCCCCCATGCTCCCCACAAAAAATTTTACAAATTGGATTGGGCAGTGGCCAATACAGATTTGAAAAAAATTTTTCATAATTACAATAACAAAGAAATCAAATGCACACACTTATTGATACAATGTTGGTCAAAAGCTAAAATTTTCTCACAGTCTATAAAGACAGTCCTGATTCATCACAGTAAAATTACAGTGTTTTTCCTTTTTTTCAAAGTCTGAACAGTAAAAGAGAATGCACACAGAAGTAGTGGATTTCCATGCAGTCTTGAAGAAGTAGTGTCCTTCCATCAGAAAGACAGTGCTGACTCTTGACATGCTGACAGGTAATGGGCCACAACATAGCAAACCCACAGCAGAGTCATTTGACGTTTTGAAGAACATTGGTAGGTAGGTCATCACAGAGTAGACCCACTGCAGTCCTGGTAGAGATTACGGTATTAGTGGGCCATCAGAGTCGCAGACCCACTGCAGTCCTTGCAGAAATAATGGTACTGGTGAGTCAGCAAAGGTGTTGACCCACTGTAGTCCTTGTAGAAATAATGGTATTGGTGGGCCACCAAAGATGCAGACCTACTGTAGTCCTTGTAGAGACGGCCAGCAACCATCTGTTGCGACTGTGCAGGTGCACAATCACCATCGAAGAGTCTTGAGGAGAATATAGCAAGTCCATAAACCACCACTTGTCCACTCACAAAAAATTTGTTTGAATGTCCTTAGAACCAGCAATGCTGTTATCCAGTCCCTTGCTGAATTATTAACACTAACAGTCCCTACTTCTCACATATTGTCCATATACTATGACCAACAGAAACGTGTGCAGTGAAATGTAACTTACAAGTTAATAATATGATGAACTGGTGTCAATTACAATTTCATAACATAAGAATACAATTACAAAGGTACAGAATACATCATTAAAGAACATAACAATAAAGATAACATTTGTAGTACAGGCTTTACAACAGAATAGAAATAAACATATACATCAATGTTACAGGAATTATGAGATAAGTAGATACATAAAAGATCAGAATAAATTTTGAAACATCAGCTTCACACATGAGCATTAAAACAAAACAGAATTAATAATGTCTAACATCTTTACAAAGTAAATAACATATTATTAATGCAAATTATATTTGAGGATAACAGTATTCCTCATCATAGTTCATGTAGCTGAGTATGAGAAAAATTCTACAACAAAAGTCTGATGAGGTAAACATATAAAGACAGGAAGAACATATATACACCAGGGTACCCAAACACATAGTGGGATAACACAAAAGGAAAGGACAGGGTTTGTTTCATTGCAGTATTTTGCAAACAAAACTTTCTTTGCTTCTTGGAGATCTCCCTTCATTCATCATTATTCCCAAAAGTCCTATCTAAGCCTACCTTCTGTATTTTGTTCACATCCTCTGTCAAAAATAATTTTTTCTCTCTGCTTTCTGTATTCTGTTCACATCCTCTGTCAATAATAGTTTTTCTCCACTGTACAGTATCCTTTTTATTTTGCCAGACCATTCTCTGATAACTTCTCAATGCATTTCTTATAAATTTATAATAGTTAGTTTCTTATATAGTCTCCTCTTAAGCTAACTTAAATCTACTGAGCTCAGATACTAAACTAAGGGACGAGGCAATGCAGCAGCACATAACAAATTAACACAAACAGCAATGCAAAAAAAATGGAAAATTGCAAAGCAAGCTACAGTAAATATAAATTACCAAGCAATGCAACATTACAACTAATCTAAGGCAATGTGCAGCAAACAATAAAAATAAATCATTAGTAAAACTGGCTTAACAGCGTAATACAACGTCAAATTCAGTAACATTATGCCTGGCAAACAGCAGCAGCAACTTATATCTAAACATGACATAGCTCAAGCAAAAAAAATAGTACACTAAAAATGGCCATGTCTAATACCTATGTCTCATCTTAATACTAGAGTGATGCATCACGAGAACTTACACTAGCAGATAAGTTACCAAATCGTAAAAAAATTATTTATGCAATTCCTGTGAAGGGAAATGTCTATGTGCCCTCATTTTCTTGGAAGTAGATCATAAATTTCTTATTGACTGGATCTGTAGGCATAAAATAACTATATTAGTACATATATTAAATTTTATTTTAACCAATGCTGCAGTGCAGCTAGAAACTAGATATTAAAGAAAATGAGCAAATATGTACAAAGGACGGCATGAAACATCATTCATTAACCATATGGCATTTCATAAGGCAGTAAAAATTCTCTCAATTCTCGAGAAAAAAGGTTGTCATAATCAGGTGTGCAGATGTAAGTATCTTTCCAAGTAATTAGCGTGTCGTATTTGCGGTGCTTTCTACAAAGGAATGTCGATAGCGAGGATAATGGCCTCCCTTTTTTTTTTTTTTTTTCTTGTGCTCTGAAAAGGCACGCGCTAATGGCTTTTTCTCCAGGCGTCAGACACAGCTGGGTGCCCACGACGCATTACGTGCGGGTGGTCACTTAATTTTCTTATGGAAATATTTACGACAGCAGTTTCCGCTACAGTGACAGTCTCACATAAAAATATTTCACAGGTCAAGAATTAGCGTTGCAAATCTGTAAAAACAAAATCCTATAAATATAAGTGTCCAAAAAAAAAAAAATTCGTCAGCATTGTGATACAGTCACGCATTTACGCACATTTCATAACTCTTAAAGTACGATTCTTGGTTTCCAACAACCTTTTCCACAAATCAGAGTCCCTAAACACTACTCATTATTCCTTACCTCATTATACATATACATATTCATCGACACTTCTTCAATATTTCATCATGAGAAATACGTAGCATAATAAACATTTCTCAACAACATAATACACATCGTCGTCGTAATAATGACATCATAACACCTCAGTCAAATCTCAAAAACGTCGTAGCTTTCTGCAATAATTTCAAACCCTAAAAAGAATTCTCTGCTCATTTAAATAGTGTCATCTACCTCAAACGTACTTTAAAATCATGCTCCCTTACCAAATACATCATTCAAAGCTCTCATAGTATCACAATGATTCCGAAAAAATATGGACAGTTTACAAAGTACAGACAAAATACAGTTTCATAAGTGTGAAGTTACCCAACTGTGTATTGCGTAAACATGTGTCACTGATGTAGTAAAAAAATGTTTATCTCTCAGTTAAATGATCAGATAGCTGTGTAATTTGTGTGTTAGAGAAATATGGTACCGATGTGTAAAGTTGTATAGGCAAATACCATATTAGCTAGGGTTCCTTGTGCTTGCCAAACACATGGTACACAAAGTAAGCGTGTACCCCCCTGAGGATTATTGTAATTATACCCTCAGGTGTTACAGATTACAGCAATGGAATGAAATGTATCACGGAAAACCTTTGTATCATTGTACTCCAAATATCTTGAAAAATAAATATTTTAAGTACAAAATCAATCACTCAAGTACGTGTCCTGTAGCGCTAAATGTGCGTCTTGTTGCAACATAATCTCTGTGGAAGTGTCGTAGTTATCGTCCTCCGAAAGCTAAGTTCTGCAGAAGTCAATGTACTTACCTCATGATAAACAAAAGTGAAATGCTTTGTGTATAGATATCATAGTTATTACGCTTATTGTTGTGGTGAAGAAAGTACTTTACTGTAACGTATTGTTGTGCTACGGAAAACCCTGTCTCATTGTAGCTATACTACAAAAGTTACTACTAAAACCTGTTTTACTTTCCAGAAGAATTCAGAAAAACTGTGCAGATATAAAACAGATACACTGCAAAAGCAACATTGTAAATTGTCACTCATTAGTAGCGTCGTGATAACATCGTGTAGCTGTCACATAAACTAACCACTGTGTCATCTGGTATCTCACAGAAAGTACTTTAAATCCAGAATATATTTTCAAGTAAACCAAAATGTTGCATTAAAATCTGATTAGCAGTACCAGTATATGTTTTAAGTACGTGAGCCTTATGGTCGTTACGTAATCGTGCCACTAACAAGCAAGAATGTACAAATAACAACACTGTGTCGTCTGTTCACTATAACAATGCATTCGTAATTTCTGTTTAAATAAGTTCTCTTGGTTCTTGACTGGATATTTAACTTCAAACATTGTTGCATGTTAACAGATTCTAAGTCTGACAAAGCATACTGGTAATGTAAAGCGAAAAGTTATATGGCAAAGACAAAGTTAAAAAGCAGATATCTTTCAATAAACGGTTTTACATGTGAAATGTGGTGTAAACCTTTACTCTTCCTAGTACGCAGACTTTCAACTGAAAAGCAATTGTCATGTTTTATACGTCGGTAAGGAATGTTAAATCTTTTCTCAAGGTTAGCGTCTGTGTTATTTTTCTCTGAGCCAGCCGGCTCAGGTGGCTGCCTGCGGTGCGAGTCATTGTCTGTTCCTTTGTTGGCGCGCGTCGTTATGGGGATTAGGAGACCTAGCTTCTACAAATTCACGTTGTCGAAAGTGCCCTGCTCTGTTTGAATCCCGCCAGTTCTGATGAAATTCAGATCTGTCGTTACGATTATCTCGTCTGTCGTCATGTCGGTAGATTTCATAATTTCTTTCTTGTCGGTCATGTGGTGGAGAATTTCTTCCTGAATCGTAACTGCGCGTTGAACTGTTGCGTCTGAAAGTATTCTGTCTCCTTTGATAAAAATAGTTCTGGTTACCATATTGTCTGTTTCTATGATTGTCTCTGTCATATTCATTACTACGGAAATGCGATCTTTCTCTGTAACTATTATTACTCTGCCAACGGTTGTCGTACGGGTGGTGTCTATTTTGGTCACGATTTGCGTTGTAAGAATAGACCTGTCGTGTCCGGTTATTGTTTCTGTCGTCACGGAATTGTGACGGAAGTGACCTGTAGTGATTGTTTTCCTGTTTTCGCATCCCGCGACTGTCTGTGTCAATTTCCAGTTCTTGTAACAGTCCCTGAAAAGCCTCAATGTCTTCTTTGCAACGTCCTGCTAAAATAATATGTCGTAAATGTTCAGGCAATTTGAGTAAGCAAATGCGGATGAGTTCTGAGGGGCTGTATGGGTTTGAAAGATACTGATTCTTATGCAACATGTCTTCAAAATATTTCACAAGACTGGAAAATTCAGATTGTTCGAAATGTTTCATCATTATGATGCTATGTTTTATTCGGTCTTGTGTAGCTTGAGACCAATACGCTGAGAGGAAGGCATGATAAAACTCTCCTTCACTGTGGCAATCGTGAATGACCGATCGCATTCTTACAGCTGGTTCATTCTCTAAGTAGCCACACATAAATTCTAATCTGTGTTCTAACGACCAGTTGGGAGGAAAACAATGAGAGAATTGATGGAGCCATGCTTGTGGATGAATGTCGTTGCCAGAATTCTTAAATGTTTTGAATTTACGTGTAGTAATGAACAGCTTATAGTCAAAATCGTCATGTCGGCGAGTCGCATGTCGGTCATTGTTACTTCGTTTCGGCGGTTCCATCTCAAAATCCAATGCGCCTTGCCAATTTCTTTCATAATTTCCGAAGTGTCCTGTGTTATTATTTTGTGTTTGTTCCGTATTTCTATGTCCCTCTTCCCGTATTGGAGCGCGAGTGTCCTCTGAAATACGTAATTCTTGTATTACCTGCGTCAACTGATCTTGTACTTCCCGGATTTCTCTTTTGTACTGTGTATTGATTTGATTTTGATTTTGTTTGAATTTTCTTATTTGTTCATACTCTTCTGTGTCAGTGAAGGCTACGGGTCTTGTGTCATTCAGATCATCATCTACCTTTGTAGATAAGTTAGTGACCTGATCCGAAAGTTCGGCTACTTTCTCCGATAGTGTACTTATTTCCTCCATGTGTCTTTCTGAACCAATTTTCAGGGTATCTACTGTGTCCTTTAAGTTTTCCTGAGTTCTTGCAAGTTGCGTAACCGAATCGGTAGATGCAACTGAGTCAATTTTAGCTTGCAAGGTCTCATGATTTTCATGAACAATAGTTTGCAGTTCTTTTATGGCTGCTTCGTGATTCTGTAATACATTTTCATGACGCGAAAAAATAGGTTGGAAATGCTCACAAATTTGTGTTTTTACGTCATTACAGACCTTTTGACATTTCGGTTCGATGTTATGTAACTCAGTGGTTAAATCTTCACGTGTTTGTTCAAGTGTAGTGTCTAACTTTTTGAGATTTTGTTCCACTGTGTCTAACTTTTTGAGATTTTGTTCCACTGTGTCTAACTGTTGCTGTGTTTGTCTCTGGTGTTGTTCCATTGTGTCTAACTTTTCAAGCTTTTGTCCCATTTGTTGCATTAATTGTAATAACAATGCACTGGTGTCTGAAACATGTTCCTCAATGCTTTTCGGCAGTGAAGTTGCACCGGCAACATTCACATTTTGACAAGCAGAAAATGTGTCTTGACTCATTTGAGAAAACGGTGAGAACCCAAAACCTGAGTCTACAGTATTTGCAAAATTGTGTCCTGTCATTCTCGATTCCTGAGGCAAGCTGTTGCCGACCGATCGATCGATAATGCGTCCCTCTTCACTAATTGTTTCACTGTCCACGCCATTGTTTGCCGCCTGCTCCATTTCCCTATGCACAGTTACCAAATTACTACTTTGAATGTCTGTTAATTCATTACTCTGCGGCGCTATCACTCTGCTTTCGTCTTCACTGTCATTTCTCAGTTTACTTTGGAGCCTAGTATTACGTTTTTCACACGCCATTATTGTCACAATATTTCACACGACAACACAGAAAAGCACAATTTGAAGAGCAAAAATAAGAGAACACATTAACATAGCACTGAAAATAATATTTAGTTAATTGCAAGCGCAGTTGCGAAAAACTTGCTGCAAATCTACATGCATGCCACAACTGTTTTACTGTACAACAATGAAAAACTACAACTACAAAGGAAATTCTCTCTATAATTACGCGCTAGCAATAAACAAAATCTACACTAATTACACAAACCACAAGAAAAAATCAGAAGATTCCAGTGAGGTATCCTCGGCTAAGGGTCAACATATGAAACGTCCCCTTTTTAACAATTATACAAGACTGTGCTTAAACTGACACACAATGTTTTTAGCGCAACGCAATCTGACTTTCAAAAAAATCCCTACGAAAGAATGGCCCTGACTAACATTAACCTATACGTTTCACAAATCACTTACCTCACAAAAGTCTTCGCTACTCAAGCTACTGCAATACAGCGAGCGCCACTACTGCCAGCTAAATAAAAGATTCAAACTACTGAAGGCACTAACTACTGATAGGGATAGTTAGCAAATGAAAGATATTAATAGAGAACAAACAATGTATTTACCTTGATATCATCATATATAAATATAGCAGTTCATGACAAATTTCAAAACTCCGCCATCTCTCTCCCCACATCCACCACTGCTGGCGGCTCACCTCCAACTGCGCAACGCAACGCGCTGTTCACATCCAGCTGCCGCTGCCCAACACTACAATGGCAGACAACAATGCAAACTACCCACAGACTGCACACAGCACAGCCAGTGATTTTTCATACAGAGGTGGCGTTACCAATAAAAAAACCTAAACAGCCTACTTACAACATATACCACATGAAGACTGGACCGAATGACGGAAACCTAAGAGGAGACTGACTGAAAAGGGCGCGAGCTTTGGCCTTATAAAGACTCGCTGCAGCATACTACTGAATTTTTTAAATTTATAATAGATTAAAAATTCCGTAGGCCGGAAAGTTTATCATGAGTAGGCTACTGATTTTGTCGTCATATTTTGTTTCTTTATTATTTATCATGAGGAGTATTTATTAAAATATGGAGTACTAATTTATGCATATGCAAGTGGTAACCGCAGGTTTATGACCATGGGAACCATCTTGGCCATTAAAATTTAGTTACTAAAAATTTTGTAATTTCTAATTAAGGACCCTTGCTCATTAACAAGGGTGTCAATAGACCCAGGAAGATCAGACCATCAAAAGTATATCATCAATTACTGGAAATTTACCGTAGTTTGTCTATAACTGGAACTTATTAAGTTTGGGTTAATATAAATACTTCACTGACAAGAGGGAAATTTGGAACTGATCTTTCCTTCCGAATTTCTCTATTAACTCATAAGATTTCCCTTATGGATCGATGTATGAAATTTTATAATTGCAATAACTTTTGATTGCCATAATTTATGACGAAAGTAGTTAGCTCACTACAACCAGGACATTAGACTGAATAATCTGAATACTAAACTTTTGCGGGGGGGGGGGGGGGAGGGATTTGTTTCTACCGTTGTGATTATTAGAATACAGTTGTTGTTGTGGTCCTCAGTCCAACGACTGGTTTGATACAGCTCTATCCTGTGCAAGCATCTTCATCTCCGAATAACTGCTACAACCTACATCCCTCTGAATCTGCTTACCGTATTTATCTTTTGGTCTCTATGATTTTTACCCTCCATGTTTCCCTCCAGTGCTAAACTGGCGATCCCTTAATGACTCTGTACGTGTCCTACCAATCGATCCCTTCTTCTAGTCGGGTTGTGCCACAAATTTCTCTTCTCCCCAATTCTATTCAGTACTTCCTCATGAGTTATGTGATCTACCCATATAATCTTGAGTATTCTCCTGTAGCTCCACATTTCAGAAGCTTCTATTCTCTTCTTGCCTGAACTGTTTATCATCCATATTTCACTTCCATACACCAGCAGCAGCGAGTACTGTTTGTATAAAGCGTTTATTTTGCATTTTGTTTACGACCTTCCACTAAGGAAGGGATTCTATTTGTGTTTAATTGCTCTGCATAGTAACTAACAGTTCTTGATAAAACTTTACGTAGTTTTCGTGTTAGATTTCTTAGTGTTTTCTTGATCCTTTAGAACAGAAAGCGCCCTAAAACCATCTTTTGTTTGTTTCGCGGCCGTTAGCCACTAGTCACTTGAATCAGCAGTTGTCTTGTGACAGACAGAGCGAGAGCACCAGCAGCAGCGAGTACTGTTTGTATAAAGCGTTTTTGTACTTATTTGCTGCGCTTAGCTTTTAAATAGTTTTTCTGGGAAAACCTAGCGTAGTTTTCGCGTCTCGTATTTCAGTGAGTGTTTCTTGATTATCAGAGTAGCTCATCAGAAGATTATCTTGGGAATTTGTCACCGTATAGAGTAGGGTAAACATAGTCATGTGTAGGGACTGTGGTTGTTGTGAGCGGACGCAAGGAGAATTGGCCACTCTTCGGGGGCAGGTGGAGGCTTTGTCTGTTAGGCTCATCGAGCTCGAGGCGCAGGCGTCGGCTCGTAGTGGCGTTGGGGCAACTGTGGTGAGACCTATGCCTACTTCGGTGGCCTTGGAATCACATGGAACCCCTGATGTCGCTGCGTCTTCCGGCAGTGAGCATCTTACCGGTCAGCCATCACTCCAGGGTGAATGGCGGACAGTGGTGGGCTCGCGCGTGCCTGGCCGAAAGGCGAAGGTGGGATCTGGCCGCGTGGCAGCTGCCTTACCCCTTTCCAACAGGTACGGGGTGCTTCCTAGTGGTGATGACATCGTTTCCGAGCCACCACAGGATGCCTCGCCTGTTGGGCCAGTGGCCGATTCTCCGGCAAGGTCCCGACAGTCACAGAGGGCGGGCCTATTAGTTATAGGGAGCTCCAACGTTAGGCGGGTTATGGAGCCCCTCAGGAAAATAGCGGGTAGGTCGGGGAAGAATGCCAGTGTGCACTCGGTGTGCTTGCCGGGGGGTCTCGTCCGTAATGTGGAGGAGGCCCTTCCGGCAGCTATTGAACGCACTGGGTGTGACCGGCTGCAGATAGTAGCACATGTCGGAACGAATGACGCCTGCCGCTTGGGTTCTGAGGCCATCCTTGGTTCCTTCCGGCGGCTGGCTGATTTGGTGAAGACAACCAGCATCGCACGCGGAGTGCAAGCTGAGCTTAATATCTGCAGCATAGTGCCCAGAGTCGATCGCGGTCCTCTGGTTTGGAGCCGTGTGGAGGGTCTAAACCAGAGGCTCAGACGACTCTGCGACTATAATGGTTGCAAATTCATCGACCTCCGTTATTGGGTGGAGAACTGTAGGGCCCCCCTAGACAGGTCAGGCGTGCACTACACACCGGAAGCAGCTACTAGGGTAGCAGAGTACGTGTGGCGTGCACACGGGGGTTTTTTAGGTTAGAGGGACCCCCCCTTGGGCGAAACGATAAAATACCTGACGGCTTACCAGAGAGGACATTATCATCGTTGATAAAGAACGTCCGTCCTCAGAGACCAAAAACAGGAAAAGTTAACGTAATATTGGTAAACTGCAGGAGTATCCAGGGCAAGGTTCCTGAATTAGTATCTCTTATTGAAGGAAATAGTGCGCATATAGTATTAGGAACGGAAAGTTGGTTAAAACCGGAAGTGAACAGTAACGAAATCCTAGACACAGAATGGAATATATACCGCAAGGATAGGATAAACGCCAATGGTGGAGGAGTATTTATAGCAGTAAAGAATTCAATAATATCCAGTGAAGTTATTAGCGAATGCGAATGTGAAATAATCTGGGTTAAGTTAAGTATCAAAGGTGGGTCAGATATGATAGTCGGATGCTTCTATAGACCACCTGCATCAGCAACCGTAGTAGTTGAGCGCCTCAGAGAGAACCTGCAGAACGTCGTGAAGAAGTTTCGTGATCATACTATTGTAATAGGGGGAGACTTCAATCTACCAGGTATAGAATGGGATAGTCACACAATCAGAACTGGAGCCAGGGACAGAGACTCTTGTGACATTATCCTGACTGCCTTGTCCGAGAATTACTTCGAGCAGATAGTTAGAGAACCAACTCGTGAAGCTAACGTTTTAGACCTCATACCAACAAATAGACCGGAACTTTTCGACTCCGTGAATGTAGAAGAGGGTATCAGTGATCATAAGTCAGTGGTTGCATCAATGACTACAAGTGTAATAAGAAATGCCAAGAAAGGAAGGAAAATATATTTGCTTAACAAGAGTGATAGGGCACAAATCGCAGAATATCTGAGTGACCACCATCAAACGTTCATTTCTGAGGAAGAGGATGTGGAACAAAAATGGAAAAAATTCAGAAACATCGTCCAGTACGCCTTAGATAAGTTCGCTCCGACTAAGGTCCAAAGCGAGGGGAAAGATCCACCGTGGTATAACAATCATGTACGAAAGGTACTACGGAAACAAAGAAAGCTTCATCATAGGTTTAAGAGTAGTCGAATCATAGCTGATAAGGAAAAGCTGAACGAAGCGAAAAAGAGCGTAAAGAGAGCAATGAGAGAAGCATTCAGCGAATTCGAACATAAAACATTGGCAAACAATCTAAACAAGAACCCTAAAAAGTTTTGGTCATATGTAAAATCGGTAAGCGGATCTAAATCCCCTATTCAGTCACTCGTTGACCACGATGGCACCGAAACAGAGGACGACCGAAGAAAGGCAGAAATACTGAATTCAGTGTTCCGAAACTGTTTCACTGCGGAAAATCGTAACACGGTCCCTGACTTCAGCCGTCGCACGGACGCCAAAATGGAAAATATTGAAATAAACGATATCGGAATTGAAAAACAACTGCTATCACTTAGTAGCGGAAAAGCATCCGGACCAGACGAGATACCCTTAAGATTCTACAGTGATTATGCTAAAGAACGTGCCCCCTTTCTATCAGCAATTTATCGTAGATCGCTGGAAGAACGTAAAGTACCTAGCGACTGGAAGAAAGCGCAGGTCGTTCCCATTTTCAAGAAGGGTCATAAATCAGATGCGAATAATTATAGGCCTATTTCGCTTACGTCAATCTGTTGTAGAATAATGGAACATGTTTTGTGTTCTCGTATTATGACGTTCTTAGATAATACAAATCTCCTTCATCATAACCAACATGGATTCCGCAAACAGAGATCATGTGAAACTCAGCTCGCCCTATTTGCCCAAGAAATTCACAGTGCCGTAGACACTGGCGAGCAGATTGATGCCGTATTCCTGGACTTCAGGAAGGCATTTGATACGGTTCCGCACTTACGTTTAGTGAAAAAAATACGAGCTTACGGAATATCGGACCAGGTTTGTGATTGGATTCAGGATTTCCTAGAAGAAAGAACACAACATGTCATTCTTAACGGTTCAAAATCTGCAGATGTAGAGGTAATTTCGGGAGTACCGCAGGGAAGCGTGATAGGACTTTTATTGTTTACAATATACATAAATGACTTAGTTGACAACATCGGTAGCTCCGTGAGGCTATTTGCAGATGACACGGTTGTCTACAAGAAAGTAGCAACATCAAAAGACTCGTACGTACTCCAGGAGGACCTGCAGAGGATTAATGCATGGTGCGACAGCTGCCAGCTTTCCCCAAACGTAGATAAATGTAATATAATGCGCATACATAGGGGCAGAAATCCATTCCAGTACGATTATGCCATAGGTGGTAAATCATTGGAAGCGGTAACGACCGTAAAATACTTAGGAGGTACTATCCGGAGCGATCTGAAGTGGAATGATCACATAAAACAAATAGTGGGAAAAGCAGGCGCCAGGTTGAGATTCATAGGAAGAATTCTAAGAAAATGTGACTCATCGACGAAAGAAGTAGCTTACAAAACGCTTGTTCGTCCGATTCTTGAGTATTGCTCATCAGTATGGGACCCTTACCAGGTTGGATTAATAGAAGAGATAGACATGATCCAGCGAAAAGCAGCGCGATTCGTCATGGGGACATTTAGTCAGCGCGAGAGCGTTACGGAGATGCTGAACAAGCTCCAGTGGCGGACACTTCAAGAAAGGCGTTACGCAATACGGAGAGGTTTATTATCGAAATTACGAGAGAGCACATTCCGGGAAGAGATGGGCAACATATTACTACCGCCCACATATATCTCGCGTAATGATCACAACGAAAAGATCCGAGAAATTAGAGCAAATACGGAGACTTACAAGCAGTCGTTCTTCCCACGCACAATTCGTGAATGGAACAGGGAAGGGGGGATCAGATAGTGGTACAATAAGTACCCTCCGCCACACACCGTAAGATGGCTCGCGGAGTATAGATGTAGATGTAGATGTAGATATCTACACTCCATACAAATAATTTCAGAAAGCAATTCCTGCCACTTAAATCTACACTCGATGTGAACAAATTTCTCTTCTTCAGAAACGCTTTCCTTGTCATCGCCAGTCTACATTTTATATCCTCTCTATTTCGACCATCCTCAGTTATTTTGGTATCCAAATAGCAAAACTCATCTACTATTTTAAGTGTATCGTTTCCTGATCTTATTCCCTCAGCATCTCCTGGTTGAATTCGACTACATTCCATTATCCTCGTTTAGCTTTTGTTGATGTACATGTTATATCCTCCTTATAAGACACTGTCCATTCCGTTCAACTGCTGTTCCAAGTCCTTTGCAATCCCTGAAAGAGTTACAATGTCATCGGCAGACCTCAAGGTTTTTATTTCTTCTCACTGGATTTTAATTCCTACTCCAAATTTTTGTTTTGTTTTCTTTAGTGTTTGTTCAATGTACGGATTGAATAACATTGTGGTAGGCTACAACCCTGCCTCACTCCCTTCTATGTCTTTATTCCCATTAAGTAATGAGTGCTGTCGACAAGGGATCTCAGATCGATTCCATATTCCTAGATTTCCAGAAGGCTTTTGATACCGTTTCTCACAAGCGACTATTAATCAAATTCCGTGCACATGGAGTATCGTCTCAGTTTTGTGACTGGATTCGTGATTTCCTCTCAGAGAGGTCACAGTTCGTAGTGATAGACGGTAAATCATCGAGTAGAACAGAAGTGATATCTGGCGTTCCGCATGGTAGTGTTCCTGCTGATCCTGATTTACATAAATGATCTAGGTTATAATCTAAGCAGCCCCCTTAGATTGTTTGCAGATGACGCTGTAATTTACCGTCTAGTAAAATCATCAGACGATCAATTCCAATTACAAAACGATCTAGAGAGAATTTCTGGATGTATTATCGCGTAATATGGGGGACAGTGTCACAGAAATTATACAGGATTTGGGTTGGAAATCATTAAAAGAACGGCGTTTTTCGTTGCGACGGAATCTTCTCACGAAATTCCAATCATCAACTTCCTCCTCCGAATGCGAAAATGTTTTGTTGACACCGACATACATAGGGAGGAACGATCACCAAGATAAAATAAGGGAAATCAGAGCTCGTACGGAAAGATATAAGTGTTCATTCTTTCGGCGCGCTATACGATATTGGAATAATGGAGAATTGTGAAGGTGGTTCGATGAACCCTCTGCCAGGCACATAAATGTGATTTGCAGAGTGTCCATGTAGATGTAGATGTAGATAGTTTCAGTCAGACTGCATCCCTCAATTAATGTTCAACATATACTCAGTGCATTCTTTCACCTCAAATATTTATTTGTTGAATATAGTCACGGTCAGGTAACAACTCCAGAAAAGGCAAGGAGCAAAGTGATGGAGGTATACATGAATCTAACGGAAGGCAACGAGAGCTACATAACTGAACACAAATATCCAAAATTTGATGGTCGCCAGTTCGGGAAGACATCAACAATTTTGTCCTACCGTCTAAAGTGAAATATGTCTGGAATTTCACGGTTAGCGTGAAAACAGCTAGTAACTCAAACCTGAACAGCATACACCTAGCCAGTTCTAAGATGTGTTCCATATGTAATATAACACATACTGAGGAGCACAGATTTGTAGGCAAAGGCGTGCACAAAATACGGCACTGCGCTGGGTAAAAAATCGCCAGCATCAATACAACCTCCCTAAACGCTGAAAAGCCAGCAGCTTTCCTAAATCGAGACGAAATACCAATCCCAACCCCAAAAATAAATTCAACTAACTGGATTAAAGGACACGACATATTTTATTTTGGAAGAGAGAAAGAAATCGAAAGAATATTACTGGACCTACTTCATTACACAACATCGAAAGTGCAGAGAAAAGTACACAAATTTCCCAAAAACAACAGTCAGGTAAAAAGTTTAACGGTCATATGAAAAGTGCTGTGACGAAGTTCAGAAGCTTGGTCACAAGAAAGCACATATTGTCTTACAGTTTATTTCTTTATTTATTTTGTAATACCTTAAACTACTGCATGTAATTTCTTTTTACATCAGGTAACTATGAGCCTTATCTATCAAGAAAACGGTATTTTTTTTATTATTTTTCTTCTAATCTTTTATCCGATATAAATGAAGTCTCTCGCTGTAGTGAAAGAAAAGAATACGTTAGCCAAAATTCTCAAATCCTGCAATTGTAGAACTTCATTTTATGTAAGTGGCACTACAGCTCGTAACTTATTCAACAGCAAGGACAAAATAGGTTTATTAAGTAGCAATGCTGTTTATAAAATCACTGCAATGACTGCAGCATACCGTATATTCGTGAAACAGTCAGAGCTATAGCAATTAGCCTGACTGAACACGAACACAGCTGAAGATTACATAAGTCAAGACTCCACCTTTGCTGAACATGTGTTGGAGGAAGAACGCAGATACCAAGTCCACACAAAAGCGCTACATATAGCCAACAAAGGAAGAAAACAGCCTGCCAGAAGAACATGGGGTAAACTAACATTTAGTTCAAAATCCCCAGCTAGTTCTAAATGATCAATTACAGATGGGTACATCCTCACTTTTAAGCTTCACATGATGCAGTCAACTAGCCACATACCCACAGACCGTCACAGTGACACATATTACTACACAAAATGAAAACACAGTAGAATTTCATATTGCTTACCTTGCTTACCTCACAGACTTACACATTGTAACAATATAACTTGTAATACTGTAATACTGTGTATTTTTATCATGTACTGTGTGTAATATTGTCCATTGCTAAAGTGTAATTTACAACGTAAAACATGTTTGTTGCACAACATAAGTGACTAGTGCTCAGATCGTTTTCAACCAATGCCACGACCTGACACAGAATGACATTATAACCACATAATCTGTAACAGTGTAATATTGTGTATTTCAATTGTTTATTGTGTTAAATATTTCCTTTGTGTAAAGCGTAATTTGCAATTTTAAAAAACATATTTGGTGCACAACATAAATGTCGAGTGCTCAGTTTCACAGTTTTTCAACCAACGTCACAACTTCATAAATCTTAGCGTTATAGCCATATAGCCATATGGTAATAATGCATTGCTTAATTATTTATTGCGTTTGATGTTGTCCACTACATAAAGTGTAATTTACAACGTTAAAAAACAAATTTGGTGGACAATATTCTGTGCAGGTAGATTGTATTTTTGTTCATAATATTTGGTTAACTAAAAACTGGTGTCCCTTGCGGACGGTCGTCGGTTTTTCCCTGAAGATGGCCCAATAAGACGAAAACTAGTTTGACATAAACAAAAATCGGTAGAACAAAAACAATTTACTTGTTATTTAACTTTAAATATGGGACTATTCTATCAAGAAGTGATGGAAGAGTCCATAAATAATGTGTTAATTTATTTTTATGACGAAAAACAATTTTCATTTCCTTTAGTATTAAAACCATCAACCCATAAAGGAAGATCTTACTTTTAAACAAAATACGACACTTTTAAACTGTCTCACAAAGAAATGTATAATTTGTTTCTTAAAATATCTTAAAAATACACGTTAAAAATGTGCTAAAATTAGCACAAAAAGACCTTATTAGCAAAAAAATTGCAGAGGTTAAACTCGCCGATGAAGGCGTAATTGGAGAGCGTAAAGACGGGCTAGTAGGGGTGATAAGAAGGCCTCGTAAAAAAAGGGGTGGTAAAGCGCGTGACCGAAAACGAGGGGTTGCGGGATCGAATCCCCGATGGGCCACAGAAATTTTCAGTCTGCCTCATCTCTCGCCATTGTGACGAGACGTCAGGAAGGACACGTGGTTCAGACTCCACGTAAAGCTTTAGGTCCCCTTTCACCAGTTGCATAACTGTGACAGATTAGGGACAAGCAAGTCGTCGAAATAGTATCCAATAAAAAAATTTGAACCTGTCCATTGAGCCGCACGACATTATTAATTACTAGCATATTCAATTTTTTCCTCTTCAAATTTCATGTTATCCGACAGCTTACTCTTGAACAGTGGTCCATACGATGCATCTGAAAGAAGAAAAGGCCTGTACGAAAAAACTGCAAGTTATTTCTTACATCACAGTTCCAGTCACTATTTTACAAAGTCATGAATACCTTTATGTCGTTACCATAGGCAGCCAAACAACGACTAAGCTCTTCTGCATATTAGGTGGTGCCCATCTACATGACAGCATCATCATACCACCGTGCCCTTTCAGAGCAAGGGTTTTGACGAGGGGAGAGGGATATAAATAATGATTTAAGGGGAGCCGGAGGTGGTCAAATCCAAAAAATTACGATTTTTTTTTTGCTACCGAAAATTAATTGGAACATTCCTCTTTAAGGTTAACTTTGATTTACTGTTCTACTCGCCCTAGAAGTGGAGTTACTACCATTTTTCCCCACGCCTGCAGAGGAAATGGGCGGCCGCTGAATGCATCTAACACCCTCTCGTGACTTCCTGGCGAACTGCTTGGGATTTTCTCGGCCTGTTACGCATACAGCGCCTTATGTTACGCATACAGCGAGTGTGCAAGGGTTGGCTACATTGTTTTATGTGACAAATGAAGTGCTAAAAGCGCGGAACATCGTCTCTTTGCTGTTTACCGTTTCGAATTAGTTCAGTGTTGCGCCTGTTGTTGATAGTATTATACTTCTTGTGTAAAGCGTTGTGCTGGTTACGATGCCACGTTTTAGTAACCGTGTATATAAGAAGAGGAAGAACGTAGAGAAAAGAAAATTAACACTAATACCAAGTTGCGGTACTACAATTACTGAAACAGTGCGTTCTTCTGCTAAGCAACACATGGCCGGCCATAGCCCTGTGACATCTTATAGCAAGAAGCTGACTGGTGGAAGTGACAGATTTCGTGAATATGTTAGTGACAGTGATGATATTAACGAAGTACTGAATATTGGATTATTATCTTCTGTGCTGAAAGAAAGTGTTCTGTGCAAAATGTGTTCAAGTGTAGGAGTGGGACTAGAGATAACAAAGCACTATGGTTTAGCTTGTGAGATGAAGATAATCTGTGCCTGTTGCAAGTATCAAGTGACTTTCTACAATTCACATGCCAGTCTCTTTGGTGAAAATGGACTGATGTGAATGTTCGACTTGTGTATGGCCTTCGATCCATTGGAAAAGGGTCTGCTGCTGGTAAACTGTTTTGTGGTCTTATGAACTTGCCATCGCCTCCAAGTAAATTTGGGTACGACTGTGAACTGGTAGGCTCCTCTGTTGAAGATGTGGCCTTGAAAACCATGAAGGAAGCAGTGGAGGAATCTGTAGAAATGAACGGTGGTTCTAGGGATTTCGTAGTGGCATTAGATGGTTCCTGGCAAAAGAGGGGTCATAAGTCCCTGAATGGGGTTGTAACTGCTACTTGTGGTGATAGTGCAAAAGTGATAGATGTTGCAATATTATCAAAACATTGTAGGTGCAAAAATAAAATCAAAGGAGAGCACAGTGGAACCTGTGAGGCAAATTTTAGTGGATCAAGTGGAGCAATGGAAGTGGATGGATTGAAACAAATTTTTGAACGTTCAGTTCCCAGATACAACGTTAGGTACAGATACTACCTTGGGGATGGTGACTCTAAAGGTTTCAAGACTATAGAGGAACTGAAACCATATGGAAATGAATTTGTAGTTGAAAAGTTGGAATGCATTGGGCATGTGCAAAAGCGTATGGGTGCACGGCTTTGAAGGCTCAAATAAACTTTGGGTTCAAGTAAGCTCAGTGATGGAAAGACAATAGGAGGGAGAGGCAGGCTTACTGATGAGGTGATTGAACGTCTACAGAGAGACTATGGGTATGCTATAAGGCAAAATACTAGTAATGTTAGTGACATGCGAAAAGCAGTGTGGGCATTGTTCCTTCATACTGCCTCTTCCAATGAATGCCCTCAACACATCCTGTGTGCAAAAGATTCCTGGTGCAAATATAATGCAAAAAAGGACTATGATCACAAACATGGTTTGCCAGCAGCTGTGATAAATGCAATAAAACCAATTTTTCATGACTTAGCACAGCCAGAATTGTTACACAAATGTCTACACGGAAAGACGCAGAATCCTAATGAGAGCGTAAACAATTTGATTTGGAATGTGATTCCTAAAAGGGTGTTTGTAAGCATAAAAACACTGCACTTTGGCATTTATGATGCAATAGCAACCTACAACCAAGGGAACAGTGTGAAGTTCTGAAGGCATTAGGATTTACAGCTGGGGTGAACACTGTATGAGCACTAAGAAATATTGACAGAGAAAGGATAAGAGGAGCAGAAAGAAGAGAAAGGCATATGAAGTATGATGGAACAACAGGTCAGAAAAGCAGACAGAAGAGAAAGCTTTTTGGAGGATGAAGAAGACCCTGATAATCCATCCTATAGTGCAGGAATGTATTGAGAAACTTTGATAGCCATTTCCCGTAAATTAGAATTTTTCGAATAGAAGGAACATTTTCTCAAAATCCACTCAAGCTAGAGAGATGAATTTTTTATACAGCACTCCTAGTGGTCAAACTTACATTGTAACACAGCCATTTGCCAATATGTTCAGTAGTTTCATTTCAGTTTAATTATAAAGCAATTATTTGTAAAAAAATTTGGGTCATTAATAAAAAAAATAATTGGAAGGAAACTAGAAAAGATACTCCAAAATCCCTCTGTCATAACTGCAATACTAAATCACCCTATATGTTAAAAAAAATTCAAATTTTTCTATTTAGTAGTTTATTCATAAATGTTCCTCAAACTTAGTGATTTTAACATGGGCAGCATAGGAACCTCCGGTCCCCTTAAGGGAAAGAGAACACTTTTTCAGTGGTTTAGGGGGGTATATTTATTGTATCTTTCCAACATAATAATACATTTGTACTGCTCACTGCATACTAGTTTTGTAATGAAACCTGCTTCTTGTTCTTCTTGATTCTTGTCATTCCCAGGGATTAGAGTGCAGCATTTGTAATCTTTCAAGGTTATGATTGTGAGATATTCGAACCCTGGTTTTTTCTTTGTCTATTAGAAATATTGTACGTTCGGTACGAGCGAAACCCATATCGTAATATTTACTCCCTCCACTATCGCTACAAATGCTTTGATAATAATAAGTGAATCATCGAAGAGACAGTTTGCTCTTTCGATATTTCAGTAAGCGATATGTCTGTAGGAAGCTATTGACGAATTAATCGTTATTATAGCAAAGCTATTCATGTCAGAGCATTGAATGCGTTTTCGTCAAATGCAAAGTAGCCTAGTTCATAAGTGGTTCTCTGGAAATCGACAAAGATCATTTCACAGCTGGCTAGTATCGTGGACTGATGTTGATTTCTTATGATGATGGAGCATTTACACCACTCGGTGATTCCTGTCAGAGTTTAGTAGTAAACTGCTACCTTACGTGATAACAATACATGAATAGTCGTGTGAGCCGGGAACTTTTTCACTGCTTTCTAATTCGCTTTGCCCAATGCACTGCTGAACATAATCGCTTTCAAACAGTCAGTGGCAAAACTGTGATGAGTTCTTTAAACTGACGTAAATTTAAAATGTTGCAGACCAAATTCTCTTCTTCAGAGTATGAGCGATAGAATCTGGCGTAGCCTACATTACGTAGAATAATGAAAAAAATATTTTAGTCCAGCCCACCCGTAAGTAATCATGCGGGTAAAATTCGAAACTGAGAAATACCTAAAAATTTATTAACTTTCAAAGGTCGAATACACACGCATCAGTTTTCATTTTCATATGAGTTCTCCCTCTGATATGGAAAAGACTTTACAAACAAGAAATGATAATTATATAAACTTTACAAACAATTTTATCTATTAAAATCATATTTTGTCCAGGTCTAAATCTCCTGTAAGTATGGGCAGTAGTGCTCTGCGAGCCGGCCGGTGTGGTCGTGCGGTTCTAGGCGCTTCAGTCTGGAACCGCGTGACCGCTACAGTCGCAGGTTCAAATCCTACCTCGGGCATAAATGTGCGTGATGTCCTTAGGTTAGTTAGGTTTAAGTAGTTCTAAGTTCTAGGGGACTGATGACCACAGATGTCAAGTCCCATAGTGCTCAGAGCCATTTAGCCAGTGCTCTGCGCTAGAATAAATTGTTTGACATTAACAAGAATACAGTTCGTGTCTTCAAAGTATCCGATTAGTTGTTTTAATGGAATTCCCATACTCCACCGTTCATATCAGCTTCCCGTGTCAATATCGTTTTTCTTGTTGCATCATTCTATGTTTTACAATTCATTCACCACAGAGTTACTTTACAGTTAGTTATTAAAGGAATTTAAAATCTACATTTACACAAAGACAGATTTTAAATAACTCTCTCTTCTTTAGCAGATGAAACATATTTTAATATTTTTTATTACAGTCTGTTGTTGAATTTGTCTTTATGATTGTAACTGGTTTCTTTCATATTCTGAATATCTTCAGGACTATTGCAGTTGAAGAGCAAGCTGTCAGTTTTAGTAACTTATGGACGCTGTGCTCGTCACATTAAACTGACTGATTGTTTTGCATTCTTAAGGTGTTCAGAATATAAATGAAACCCGTTATCATTATAAATGATAACTGACTGATTGTTTTGCATTCTTAAGGTGTTCAGAATATAAATGAAACCCGTTATCATTATAAATGACCAGTGAGACAGTAGACAGTAATAAAAAAATATTAGAATAATAATTCAGTCACTGCGTATTTGTCAGCACTTGACATCATGTCAAACTTTCATTAAAATGAAATGTGAGTTCTTGAAGGCGAGACCGTCCTTATATTTCGAATCTGATCGATTTCTATACTATTCAACTATACCAAATTTCCGAAAAAAAAGGAAAGTGAACACTTTTGAACAAAGGTTGGATTGGCTGTTAGAGTTACATCATCATTAAGAAACTGAACCTAAATCGACAAGAAACTGTCAGATGGGGTAGGTAGGTATCTTATTATTGAAAAGAAATCTCATTGCTACTGCTAAAGATTACTCAGTCAAACTGTTTGAGAAATACTCTCTATACATTCATTGCTCGTCAGGTCCATAGGATCATTGATAGTGAGTTACGGCTCACTTTCTGTTAAAGGTTTTCAACCAGTAATTTCACGAACGTGCTGTTATGCAGTGTTATCACAACATGATTTCTACGTGAAGATTGGCCTTTCGGTTTGACAACTCGGGACCATAATGTTGCTACTATAGATGATGACTACAGTCAATAGCTTCTCTGCAAAAATAAACTGGAAATCTGTACTGGTTCTCTATAGGTAAATCTAGCTTATCTGTACTGTAACGGAAAGATAAATGGCATCATCTGGGTGCTCAGGGATTGTATACCTCGACCTGATACAAGATAAGACTGGGGTTGTGTGGACCAAACGATTGTACATTTACGACGTCATTGTGATATTAGGTGAAACGTGCATTTTACTCACACACAGGTTGGATTCGTAAAACTTGTTTCGCTCAAACACTCTCAGTAATTGTCTAATTGAGTTAGCTTTCCAATAGTGGAGTATTTCTTTTAAATTTGATGTGTCCCTTTAATCATATTTGTATTAGCTGTCATCTCAGAACTAGTCATGAATCGACATAAGTAATGATTTCATCATCTACGTGATATGACCGATACGGTAACTGCGCAGTCTTCCCGTTGTTTTTAGTATTGTTCATGCCTTTCCGTATGGAGCGGACACTTTGTAGCAATTGTGTTGATAACACTACCACATACTTGAAGCTCAATCAGAGCAGTTGCTTAAATAGACTACAGGAAAGAACGAAACATATAAAACGGAATTAAGCACTTTTAAAGTAAGTGTTGAGAACATCGTTTCCAGCACGATAGCGGTAAATTATTAAATATTGGCTTCTCTTACGAGTATATGCATTTGTTTCATATGAAATATTCGGCTTGTTTGTGAGTGTGTGACACTCTGCAGAGAACAGAAGTGAAGGTTGGGAGATTCCTGTAAGGTCAGGCGGGAATTCTTGGTCTCATTCGAGGCTGTGTCAGTATGCTAAGTAGTTAGGACTTCTTGCCACCAGAAATCAGTTACTCGGTTGGTAGAGGTCGATTCCTGCCTCCAACGGCGGCGGTCTCTCCTAGCCTTTGGGCTGGCTCGCTGCTCTTTCCTAGTGGAAAATAAGGGAGAGATGACCACAGTTATTGATAACGATTATAGTTGGTATATATGTTGTTGTTCACAAAGTACCATCGTAATTCATTTGGAGGCCTCACATAGCCGAAAGCAATGAAGTAACATACAATTTCTTTGCGCTTTAATTGCATAAAGTATTTGACTCTATATCCTGTTGATGTATCGTGATTTATGGTGTTTCCCCCCACGCACCACGAAGGAATTATCCGAATGGGACAGAAATCGGTAGATGTGATTTACATGTGTAGATAAACAAATGATTGCAGTTTCAGTAGAAAGGGACGATTTCTTGAAGAGAAAGAGCTTCACAAATTGAGCAAGTCTATAACCGATGTTCCACCTCTGGCTACCGAGCGATGTGGCTCAGTGGCTAGCACACTGGACTCGCATTCGGGAGGACGGCGGTTCAGTCCCGCGTCCGGCCATTCTGATTTAGGTTTTCCATGATTTCCCTATATCTCTCCAGGCAAATGCCGGGATGGTTCCTTTGAAAGGGCACGGCCGACTTCCTTCCCGGCCTTCCCTAATCCGTTGAGACCGATGACCTCGCTGTTCTGGTCTCCTCCCCCAAACAACCTAACTCCACCTCTGGCTCTTACGCAAGTAGTTATTCATTCATTCGGTTTGGCATCGAGAGATGTCGGATGTCCTCCTGATGGATATCGTGACAAGTTCTGTCCAATTGGCGTGTTAGATCGTCAAAATCCCGAGATGGTTGGAGGGACCTGCCTATAATATTCCCAATCGTCAACGTACCTCTGTGCTTGATGGCTTGCAGTCAAGGGCAAGAACATTGTACACGTACCGCTATGGTGTAAGGGTGCCATGGAAGACATCCAGAGGAGTACTGATATGAAAAGAAATGGCGCCCCATGCCATCATCACTCCTGTTTGTGGGTCTTATGGTGGGCGACACTCAGTTTGGTATCCCACCGCTGTCCAGGGCGTCTCCAGACTCGTGTTCGCTGGTCATCTGGGCTGAATTCGAAGCGGGACACATCACTGCTGACGATTCAACTACAGTCAATTAGATTTCAGCGCAGAAGACGTATCTGTAAACGTCCTGGACAGCTGCGGGATAATAAGTTGACTGTCGCCCGTCATACGGACCGACAATAAGGACTGATTGTCTGGGGTGTCACTTCATTTCATAGCAGGATCACTTTGGTTATCATCCGCCACACTCTTACAGCACAGCGGTACGTCGACGATTGGCTACGCTCCATTTTGTTTACATTAAAGCAAGATATGCCCACTCGTACACAGCGAGAGTTTTTACAGCTTGTCTCCGTGCTTGTCAAACCCTACCTACCTTGGCCATCAAGGTCACCGGATCTCGTCCCAATTGACAACGTTTGTAGCAGGTCTCTCCAATCATCTTGGGATTTTGACGATCTAACGCGCCAGTTGGACAGAATTTGGCACGATATCCGTCAGGAGGACAGCCAACATCTCTGTCACACAGTGCCAAGCCGAATAACTGTTTGCGTAAGGGTCAGAGGTGCAACAACGCGTTATTGACTTGCCCCATTTGTGAAGCGCTTTATCTCGAATAAATCATCCACATTTCCTGAAACTGTAATCAATTGTACATATACACTCACATCTATCGATTCCCTCCGCAGGAAAGTAAATGGGCATCTCAGCTACAGTGTTTACGGAACCACCCACAAGGACCAGTACACGCACTCTACGAGCTAACACCACCCAGCACCGAAGCGTTCTGTTTTGAGGACATTGGATCATGGAAAGAAAGCCGTTTCAGACACTGAAAACCTTTCGAATGAACGGAGCCGCTTACGGAAAATGTTCAATAACTGACCGCTTTCGCAAGCAATTTCAACGAAGACTCGTAAGCAGAAGGCCCCCGAGGAGAACACGAAGAAACATGCGTTTTAGTCGTTCTGTGGCTCAGCAACAGGAAAGAGGAGAGGTCTCTCAACGATGCATAAAATCGGCTTAGTCTTCAGCAGAAATTCAACAAATCACAAGGCCTGTGAAAAATAATGTAGGCCACAGAACGCCAGGAATATACAAAATACCGTGTGAGTGTGGATAGTTTTATGTCGGACAGGCAGTGCGTACCATTGAACGGCGCTGTATAGAATATGAGTGGTGCTCCCCACCCACGTTGTCCTGAGAGGTCACCACTGGCAGAATTTGATGTGGGAAACGGACACCGAATTACAATCGACGCGACATATCAATTGGGCAAATAGTTTGTGGGATAGCCGTTATAAAGGAAGTGACTAAGATAAAAGTTTCTGAGAACACCCTCAAAAACAGGACGGTCGGCAGGTAAGCACAGCTTTGGATCCAGCCATCGGAGGTTGAAGCGGTCGCGTAGGCCTTGCAACTAAAACATTATCATATACAGGGTCGCAATTATTGAACTACACTCCTGGAAATGGAAAAAAGAACACATTGACACCGGTGTGTCAGACGCACCATACTTGCTCCGGACACTGCGAGAGGGCTGTACAAGCAATGATCACACGCACGGCACAGCGGACACACCAGGAACCGCGGTGTTGGCCGTCGAATGGCGCTAGCTGCGCAGCATTTGTGCACCGCCGCCGTCAGTGTCAGCCAGTTTGCCGTGGCATACGGAGCTCCATCGCAGTCTTTAACACTGGTAGCATGCCGCGACAGCGTGGACGTGAACCGTATGTGCAGTTGACGGACTTTGAGCGAGGGCGTATAGTGGGCATGCGGGAGGCCGGGTGGACGTACCGCCGAATTGCTCAACACGTGGGGCGTGAGGTCTCCACAGTACATCGATGTTGTCGCCAGTGGTCGGCGGAAGGTGCACGTGCCCGTCGACCTGGGACCGGACCGCAGCGACGCACGGATGCACGCCAAGACCGTAGGATCCTACGCAGTTCCGTAGGGGACCGCACCGCCACTTCCCAGCAAATTAGGGACACTGTTGCTCCAGGGGTATCGGCGAGGACCATTCGCAACCGTCTCCATGAAGCTGGGCTACGGTCCCGCACACCGTTAGGCCGTCTTCCGCTCACGCCCCAACATCGTGCAGCCCGCCTCCAGTGGTGTCGCGACAGGCATGAATGGAGGGACGAATGGAGACGTGTCGTCTTCAGCGATGAGAGTCGCTTCTGCCTTGGTGCCAATGATGGTCGTATGCGTGTTTGGCGCCGTGCAGGTGAGCGCCACAATCAGGACTGCATACGACCGAGGCACACAGGACCAACACCCGGCATCATGGTGTGGGGAGCGATCTCCTACGCTGGCCGTACACCACTGGTGATCGTCGAGGGGACACTGAATAGTGCACGGTACATCCAAACCGTCATCGAACCCATCGTTCTACCATTCCTAGACCGGCAAGGGAACTTGCTGTTCCAACAGGACAATGCACGTCCGCATGTATCTCGTGCCACCCAACGTTCTCTAGAAGGTGTAAGTCAACTACCCTGGCCAGCAAGATCTCCGGATCTGTCCCCCATTGAGCATGTTTGGGACTGGATGAAGCGTCGTCTCACGCCGTCTGCACGTCCAGCACGAACGCTGGTCCAACTGAGGTGCCAGGTGGAAATGGCATGGCAAGCCGTTCCACAGGACTGCATCCAGCATCTCTACGATCGTCTCCATGGGAGAATAGCAGCCTGCATTGCTGCGAAAGGTGGATATACACTGTACTAGTGCCGACATTGTGCATACTCTGTTGCCTGTGTCTATGTGCCTGTGGTTCTGCCAGTGTGATCATGTGATGTATCTGATCCCAGGAATGTGTCAATAAAGTTTCCCCTTCCTGGGACAATGAATTCACGGTGTTCTTATTTCAATTTCCAGGAGTGTATATGAAATAAAATCGTCATAACTTCTGAAAGGTTTGTGTTAGGGCGTTCAAACTGCACGGTTGGCTGCGGGGCATGATGGGAACTGGTATTTGCATGGTTTGGTTTAGCCCAGTTTCATTTGGATGGGTTCGTCAATAAGCAAAATTTTCGCATTTCGGGGACTGGGAATCCGCATTTCGCGATCGAGAAGTCTCTTCACCCTCAACAGGTGACTCTGTAGAGTGTAATATCCTGTCACAGAATAATCGGTGCGATATTCCGTTATAGCAGGGTGACTACCGAACGGTAAGTGAATGTTTTGGAGGATGATTTCATGCCATTATCCAAAGTGACCCTGATTTCGACAAGATGTGGTTCATTCAAGACGGATCTCGACCCCATCGAAGCAGGAGAATGTTTGATATCCTGGAAGAGCACTTTGGGGACCGCATTCTGGCTCTAGGTTAGCCAGAGGCCACTGGCATGGGTGTCGATTGACCGCCATATTCTCCGGATCCAGACACATGCAACTCCTTTTTGGGGGACTATATTAAAGACATCGTATACGGCAATAACCCCCAAACCACTGCTGAGCTGAAAACAGCCATTCAGGAGGTCATCGACAGCATCGTGTTCCGACACTTCGGCGAGTCATGCAGAATTTCGCTATCCGTCTACGCCACACTATCGCCAGTAATAGGCATATCGAACATGTCATAACCTAAATTCGAATATCTGTAGTGACGTTTAAATGCTGAATAATGTGTGTGCATGCCATAGTTTGTAACTAATTTACTTTTTTTTCATGTAGTTCAATAATTGTCGACCTGTATGTCATCTGACTGGGCATAAGTGACGTCGCAGGCGGTAGCGCTGCTATATAAGGACGGCAGCTGCAAACACACAACAGTGACAATGACAGAGGACGACTCGGAATGAAAACTCGTGGGCTTTTAGCCACTTGACGCGGATCGTAGCTCGAGAAGATTTACCATTACATGGTGAAGATATTCTTTGCGTTGGTTGATAAGTAAACTTGTTCTGCATTGCTATTGTTACCAATATAAGCCCCAACCATTAGCCGATTCTTCAGCTTTCGTGACGCTAATGTTTCGCCTCTAGAAGTACATTAGCACTTTACTATTCCTTAGAGATTTTACTACTTCCGTGATAGTCACAGTACCACCTTTCAGATAACCTAGAGCTCTCAGGCTTGCTAATGTCAAACCCCAGAAATGGAATTATTCCACCTCTAGTTGCGCAGATCACAAGTGGTAGAAAACATTCTTTGGTTGTATACCACTTTATAGCACATTTGGCCTTCTTGTTCTTCTTCAGTGCCGCAGAACGTTGTCTTCCAGCATCCATCTTACGTTTAGCACACAATTCATATCGATAGAAAATGCTGCATTACGTTATACAGTTTCTACGTCTTGCCATTCACGGATAGTTTTCACCTTAATTTCTAATACGTAGTCGGTGGCATGACTATCAGTATATCGATCCTGGATGTGTGTGTATGGCAATCTGTGGCATTGGTCACCAGGTGCTGGAAGAATTTTCAGTTTTATTCCGGATCCGCAGTAACTGTACGTCTGGATGCACAAAGTTAAGTATAGTTTTCTGATTAACTTGTCAACAAAATCCCTCTCAGTAATTGTATGTTTCCTACCGTGCATGCAGTTTTGATAGTAAACCGGTTCTGAGCTTAAACACGTGGGCGTAAATCCTCATCATCAGACAAGCATTTTCATATTACCGTATTTCGAATCCTCATTCAATTAGAAATACTTCTGGTTCGCAGGTTGTCTGTAATTAATAAGTGTAATGGTTATCAGAGAAATTTCCTGGGACCGATGGTATTTGTAGTCTGGTCCCTTCAATCCCACCAACCAAGCAACAACAAATTTCCTTTGCTGCCCAGTAGGATGTAAGTTCATATGTTGCTGTCGTAGGCATCGTACATCGTGAATAGTTCCGTCAACCAGCATCGAAGATATCCATTTTTCAAACGCATTCTTAAATTTAGAAATATCTACAGTAAACTACCTTGTCATTTGTGGTGTTGACTGTTTATAGGGTCATATAGTTAGCAGAAATATTTTATTATGAACGTCAATTGAACGCGTGTGAATGGTGTGTAAACGTTCTTTTATGCATGACAATTATTAGTACAAGAATGTTGATTCTTTTAAACGAATCGTAGAGATTAAATCATATTCGCATATGGCTTTCTATAGCTCTGTTAAATCGCTCCACAGTACGCGCGTTTATCTGTGTGAACGTAGAATAATGGTGTACCTATTAGCATTCTGAAAAGTTCACATTTAAAAAAATCACTGCATTAGTTTGAAGGCCTACTGCTTAAGAAGTGTATGCACTTATAGCAAATGTCCCAACGCATGATCGATATTCTTTGTAGTCTTATTTTTAATAGGCTTAGATCAAACGAATGTGGAACGTGTATCTATTTCCAACAGCATATACGTCAAACCATGGCTATGTGGGAATGTGATTTTTCATTTTATTAACAAAGATCTCTATGCGGTTTCGAGGTAGTTCAGAAATATTGCTAATGATTTCATTGGTATGATCAACATACATTTTGCGGCGTGCACTGCAGCTGTAGCGGCTATAAGCTAAGTACTGGCAAACTTATTTGTGCTCTGTAATACAGTTATTAAATTTAACAGATTTCAGCGGTGTTGCGTGCCGTTTGTTGCGAAATAACTACTTAATAAACTTTTGTAATCATTCGCTCGCTGTGTTTTTTTAGAGTTTTCAGCGTGTTGAAGTCGTTTAGTAAATTTCGTGCTTTAGTTTTCAACTGACGTTTGTTATTCTTTCTAGTGAAATATTTCAGTAAAATTTTCATTCAGTGTTTTAACTTCGCTTAGTGTTACAGTGGTCTTTTTAATTTTTTGGTTTTAGCTAATAATTTTGTAAAGTTTTGCTGGTATTGGCATTGGCTGTGTTGTAGAAGTATTAATACAAGCAGCTGCTTTCTTAGTAGTTAGAGAATTTCGAGACGATTATTGTTAGTTCTTAAATAGTTGTACTAGTGTAACTGAACTTTCGCAACATAGACATATGGTAATTTTAGAGAGATCCTCTCCTGGGTATGTAGAATCTGTAGTAGAAACATATTCATAGAGGAGCAGGAGCGTAAGATCTTTGCCCTTCAGGTGCAGTTACAATGCGCAAAGGAGGAACTAGATAGGTTGAGGAGGGAGAAGGGTGGTGGGGAATGGGAACTGGCAGTTGGCAAGAAGCTAGGAAGAGGAGGTATTCAGACAGTTTTACTTTGCATACATGCAATAGATGCGACCAACTGTCAGAGTTGAGTGGAGAGGAGCCTCGTGTAGCTGTAGATGTAGGGAAGTTGCAGCAGTCCTCAGCAATTAGGAGTCCTAGGTTAGTTGCAAAGTCTAGCAGAAAGAAGGTTCTGCTGCTAGGTAGTTCCCACGGTAGAGGTGTGGGCCAGCAGTTGCAGGAAGTGTTGGGGAGTGAGTACCAGGTCACCAGCATTGTGAAGCCTAGTGCA
The DNA here is from genome assembly GCF_021461395.2 of Schistocerca americana. Taxonomy (NCBI): domain Eukaryota; kingdom Metazoa; phylum Arthropoda; class Insecta; order Orthoptera; family Acrididae; genus Schistocerca; species Schistocerca americana. Next base: position 719,567,360 of record NC_060130.1, read on the forward strand.
GGGTTGGTTCAGATGACCGAAAGCATAGGGGAGTTATGTAAGAATTTTACGAAGGAGGATCAGGTAGTGATAGTGGGTGGAGCAGGGAACAGTCTCGATAGGGACGTGGAATATGACGTCAGTGGTGACTTGGTTAAGAAAGCTACTCAAACTGGTGGCACTAATGTGCATTTCGTGCAACTGTTTCAGCGTCATGATCGGCTTCACCTTAATACGGCTGTTAGGTGCGTTAACATGGGGCTGGGGAGGGCACTGATGGCGGAGGGCATGGATCACATCTCAGCGGTGCTAGCTGGATCTATCAGTAGATTGGGCTTCACTAGGCATGGCCTGCACCTCAATAGATGTGGGAGGAGGAGGATGGCGAAGCTTATAGGTGACAGTGTAGTGGGTGGTGGTGATGGTGGTGGTAGCGGTGCCGCTCGTGGAAAAATTCCTGTAGTAGTTGGTGTTAGAGCTGCACCTTTTTTAGATTGAAGTCAACTGATAGGTGTACCTGCTAAAAGGAAGTCCCTCTAACTAAGGGCTCACCTTCAGAGGATGTAATGTTTCCAAGTAGAGAAGGAATTAGCATATTTCATCAAAATATAAGAGGTATTAGAGATAAAGTTAGTGAACTGCTAATAGTTGTTAACTCTGAAATTATTGGTATATCAGAGTACCACTTAAATAATTTGATAATTCAGAGGCTTCCTTTACCAGACTGCAGATTAGCTGGCTGTTTCTCAAGGAGTTACTTGTGGGGTGGGGGAGTGGCTCTGTACGTAAAAAACAGTATTTCATTTGAGTCCATAGACGTATCACGACACTGCACTGAACAGATAGTTGAAAGTTGTGCAGCATTAGTTGAATTTAGTGAAACTAAACTTCTAATTGCTGTTCTTTATAGGTCCCCTAACTCTGACTTCAGAGCATTTTTGCTTAAGCTAGAGAGGGTTCTTGATTCACTTTGTAGGAGGTACCAGAAAGTAGTTATATGTGGTGACTTGAATATTAATTTTGTATATGATTGTGCAAGAAAAAGTGTGTTGGTAGATCTCCTAAATTCATATGATGTGATGCAAACGGTGTTTTTTCCAACTAGGGTGCAGGGGAACAGTAGTACAGTCATGGCAATATTTTTATTCATTCTTCATTACTAGATGGGCATTCTGTTAGAAAAAGGGTGAACGGCCTTTCAGACCATGATGCACAAATTTTAACACTAAAAGACTTTTGTACTCAAACCAATGTCATATTTAATTACAAACTATGTAGGAAAGTTAATCCAACAGCAATAGAGAGTTTTTTAAAACTTGTCAAGGAACGAGAGTGGCAAGATGTTTATAGTGCCGATAATATAGATGATAAATACAATGCTTTCCATAACACATTTTTCATGCTCTTTGAGAGTTGCTTTCCATTAGAACATTCTAAACGGGGTACTGGACAGCGTGGGTGGCTGACTAGTGGGATAAGGATATCATGTAGAACAAAGCGGGACTTATATCAAAATGTTAGAAGTAGTCACAATCAAGCTACAGTAGCCCATTACAAACAGTATTGTAAGGTGCTTAAAAATGTTATTAGCAAGGCAAAGAGTATGTGGTATGCAAATAGAATAGCTAATTCACAGGATAAAATTAAAGTCATATGGTCAGTTCTGAAGGAAATGTCTGGTCAGCAGCACAAGGTCGATGATATACAGTCAGTTCGCAGTAATAATGTTTCTGTTACTGATAAATCAGATATATGTGTAGCATATATCATTGTCTGAGCATTGCTGGTGAATTAAATAAAAATTAAAAAAAAATTTAGTTTCTACAGGAAATCATTTAAATTTCTTAGCAAATGCCTTTCCGAGATTGATGTCTGAAATACTCCTCTGTGATACAGACAAGAGAGAGAGTGAGTCAATAATTAAATCACTGAAGACTAAGGACTCTCATGGTTATGATGGAGTGTCCAGCAGAATATTAAAGTACTGTGCTGCACATGTTAGCCCTGTATTTATCCATATTTCTAATTTTTACTTTAGGACTAGTCAGTTTCCTGAGCGATTAAAGTATTCAGTAGTAAAGCCGCTTTATAAAAAGGGAGAAAGGGATAATGTAGATAATTTTAGACCTATTTCTATGCCATCAGTGTTTGCAAAAGTTATCGAAAAGGCTGTGTATGTAAGGTTAATTGATCATTTTATATCACACTATTTGCTATCAAATGTACAGTTCGGCTTTAGAATTCGTTTAACATCTACATCTACATCTACATGACTACTCTGCAATTCACATTTAAGTGCTTGGCAGAGGGTTCATCGAACCACAATCATACTATCTCTCTACCATTCCACTCCCGAATAGCGCGCGGGAAAAACGAACACCTAAACCTTTCTGTTCGAGCTCTGATTTCTCTTATTTTATTTTGATGATCATTCCTACCTATGTAGGTTGGGCTCAACAAAATATTTTCGCATTCGGAAGAGAAAGTTGGTGACTGAAATTTCGTAAATAGATCTCGCCGCGACGAAAAACGTCTTTACTTTAATGACTTCCATCCCAACTCGCGTATCATATCTGCCACACTCTCTCCCCTATTACGTGATAATACAAAACGAGCTGCCCTTTTTTGCACCCTTTCTATGTCCTCCGTCAATCCCACCTGGTAAGGATCCCACACCGCGCAGCAATATTCTAACAGAGGACGAACGAGTGTAGTGTAAGCTGTCTCTTTAGTGGACTTGTTGCATCTTCTAAGTGTCCTGCCAATGAAACGCAACCTTTGGCTCGCCTTCCCCACAATATTATATATGTGGTCTTTCCAACTGAAGTTGTTCGTGATTTTAACACCCAGGTACTTAGTTGAATTGACAGCCTTGAGAATTGTACTATTTATCGAGTAATCGAATTCCAACGGATTTCTTTTGGAACTCATGTGGATCACCTCACACTTTTCGTTATTTAGCGTCAACTGCCACCTGCCACACCATATAGCAATCTTTTTTAAATCGCTTTGCAACTGATACTGGTCTTCGGATGACCTTACTAGACGGTAAATTACAGCATCATCTGCGGACAACCTAAGAGAACTGCTCAGATCATTTATATAGATCAGGAACAGCAGAGGTACCAGCACGCTTCCATGGAGAACACCTGATATCACTTCAGTTTTACTCGACGAGTTGCCGTCTATTACTACGAACTGCGACCTTCCTGACAGGAAATCACGAATCCAGTCGCACAACTGAGACGATACCCCATAGGTCCGCAGCTTGATTTGTAGGCGCTTGTGAGGAACGGTGTCAAAAGCTTTCCGGAAATCCAGAAACACGGAATCAACCTGAGATCCCCTGTCGATAGCGGCCATTACTTCGTGCGAATAAAGAGCTAGCTACCTTGCACAAGAACGATGTTTTCTGAAACCATGCTGATTACGTATCAATAGATCGTTCCCTTCGGGGTGATTCATAATGTTTGAATACAGTATATGCTCCAAACCCTACTGCAAACCGATGTCAATGATATAGGTCTGTAGTTAGATGGATTACTCCTACTACCCTCCTTAAACACTGGTGCGACCTGCGCAATTTTCCAATCTGTAGGTACAGATCTATCGGTGAGCGAGCGGTTGTATATGATTGCTAAGTAGGGAGCTATTGTATCAGCGCAATCTGAAAGGAACCTAATCGGTATACAATCTGGACCTGAAGACTTGCCCGTATCAAGCGATTTGAGTTGCTTCGCAACCTCTAAGGTATCTACTTCTAAGAAACTCATGCTAGCAGCTGTTCGTGTTTCAAATTCTGGAATATTCCATTCGTCTTCCCTGGTGAAGGAATTTCGGAAAACAGCGTTCAATAACTCCGCTTTAAGGGCACAGTCGTCGGTGACAGTACCATCGGCACTGCACAGCGAAGGTATTGACTGCGTCTTGCCGCTTGTGTACTTTACATACGACCAGAATTTCTTCGGATTTTCTACCAAATTTCGAGACAATGTTTCGTTGTGGAACCTATTAAAGGCATCTCGCATTGAAGTCCGTGCCAAATTTCGCGCGTCTGTAAATTTTAGCCAATCATCGGGATTTCGCGTTCTTCTGAACTTCGCATGCTTTTTCCGTTGCCTCTGCAACAGCGTTCGGACCTGTTTTGTGTACCATGGGGGATCAGTTCCACCTCTTACCAATTTATGAGGTATGAGTCTCTCAATTGCTGTTGCTACTATATCTTTGAATTTGAGCCACATCTCGTCTACATTTGCATAGTTAGTTAGGAAGGAATGGAGATTGTCTCTTAGGAAGGCTTCTAGTGACACTTTATCCGCTTTTTTAAGTAAAATTATTTTGCGTTTGTTTCTGGTGGATTTGGAAGAAACGGTATTGAGCCTAGGTACAACGACCTTGTGATCACTAATCCCTGTATCAGTCATGATGCTTTCTATTAGCTCTGGATTGTTTGTGGCTAAGAGGTCAAGTGTGTTTTCGCAACCATTTACAATTCGCGTGGGTTCGTGGACTAACTGCTCGAAATAATTTTCGGAGAAAGCATTTAGGACAATCTCGGAAGATGTTTTCTGCCTACCACCGGTTTTGAACAAGTATTTTTGCCAACATATTGAGGGAAGGTTGAAGTCCCCACCATTTATAACCGTATGAGTGGGGTATTTATTTGTTACGAGACTCAAATTTTCTCAGAACTGTTCAGCAACTATATCATCGGAGCCTGGGGGTCGGTAGAAGGAGCCAATTATTAACTTAGTTCGGCTGTTAAGTATAACCTCCACCCAAACCAATTCGCACTGAGTATCTACTTCGACTTCACTACAAGATAAACCACTACTGACAGACACAAACACTCCACCACCAATTCTTTCCTGAACACCGTCTGAGACTTCGTAAAAATTTCTGCAGAACTTATTTCAGACTTTAGACAGCTTTCTGTGTCTATAACGATTTCAGCTTCTGTGCTTTCTATTAGCGCTTGTAGCTCAGGGACTTTCCCAGCACAACTACAACAATTTACAACTACAATTCCGACTGTTCCTTGATCCAAGCACGTCCTGTATTTGCCATGCACCCTTTGAGATTGCAGCCCACCCCGTACTTTCCCGATTGAAAATGCTATATTCTCTTTTCTCTGTGAGGTAGTGGATGGGCTAAACAAAAAGTTTCGAACGCTTGGCGTATTTTTTGATTTAACTAAGGCATTTGACTGTGTTGGTCACAAAATATTGCTCCAGAAGTTGGACCATTACGGAATAAGGGGAGTAGCTCACAATTGGTTCACCTCTTCCTTTAGCAACAGGCAGCAAAAGGTCATTATTCACAATGTTGATAACGGCTGTGATGTGGGATCTGAGTGGGGTACTGTCAAGTGTGGGGGGGAAGGGGGGGGGGTGCCCCAGGGATCAGTGATGGGGCCGCTCCTGTTCCTTATTTATATAAATGATATGCCCTCTAGTATTATGGGTAACTCTAAAATATTTCTATTTGCTGATGACACTAGCTTGGTAGTAAAAGATGTTGTGTGCAACGTTGACTCGGTTTCAAATAGTGCAGTACATGACCTCAGTTCATGGCTTGTAGAAAGTAAACTAACGTTAAATCACAATAAGACTCAGTTTTTACAGTTTCTAACACACAATTCAAAACAACCTGACCCTCACAGAACGGGTATATGATTAGTGAAACTGAACAGTTCAAATTTCTAGGTGTTCAGATAGATAGTAAGCTGCCGTGGAAAGCCCATGTTCAGGATCTTGTTCAAAGACTTAATACTGCCATTTTTACTATTCGAACGGTATCAAAAGTGAGTGATACTTCGACATTTAAATTAGTCTACTTTGCTTATTTTCATTCACTTATGTCGTATGGTATTATGCTTTGGGGTAACTCTTCCCATTCTAGAAGGATATTTATGGCTCAGAAACGGACGGTTCGGGCAATAAGTGGTGTGAGTTCACGAACCTCTTGTCGACCTCTTTTCACGAGTCTGGGTATTTTGACATTGGCCTCTCAATATGTATATTTCTTATTGCCGTTTCTTGTTACCAATATTAGTTTATTCCCATGAATAAGCAGCTTTCACTCGGTTAATACTCGGCAGAAATCAAACCTCCATTTGGTCGGACTTCCTTAACTCTTGTGCAAAAAGGTGTGCAGTATACTGCTGCATCCATTTTCAATAAGCTGCCACTCGAATTCTAAAATCTTAGCAGTAATTCACGAGCTTTCAAATCGAAACTGAAGAGTTTCGTCATGGCTCACTCCTTCTATTCTGTCGAGGAGTTCCTTGAAAAATTAAGCTGATTCTTATTGTATTGCTAATAGCGTTTACTTAAACTTATGGACTGACTTTTTTTCAGGTGTGTGATCATTTATTTTTATCTGTTATTACTTTTATGTTGTATGTTCATGTACTGACACATTTCATTACCTTGGAGATTTGCTCTTCAATTTGGTCCTACGGAACTTGACGTGTAAATAAAATAAATAAATAAATAAATACCCTACAGACTGCGAAGACATGAAAAATTTTAACTTTCTACTAAACCATCAGTGTGAATAATACAGGGTGTTTCAAAAACATTCGTCCAATTTCACGAGAGTGTATCTTGCACAAAATGAAGACAGAAAAGTAGGATAAACTTTAACTCACGCATAGGCTACAAAGCGATTAATTTTCAAAACAACTATCCGATTTTGCCGGCCGAAGTGGCCGTGCGGTTAAAGGCGCTGCAGTCTGGAACCGCAAGACCGCTACGGTCGCAGGTTCGAATCTTGCCTCGGGCATGGATGTTTGTGGTGTCCTTAGGTTAGTTAGGTTTAAGTATTTCTAAGTTCTAGGGGACTGATGACCTCATATGTTAAGTCCCATAGTGCCTAGAGCCATTTGAACCATTTGAACTATCCGATTTTACAAGGGTATACCTTTTACAAACATTCATACCCAATCACAGGGTACTTTTTACAATTACATTTATGATTAAAGTTCTCATTAGTTTTTCACAAATTTTCAATGTGCCCGCCACCGTACGCATGAACAACATCTAGGCGATACTTAAACTCGTCCCATACTTTTGCGAGCATCTCTGGAATTACAGCATTTACTACTATTGTTACGTGGTCTCGCAAATCACCTATCGTTTTTGGCCGGAGACGTACATAGCCGGAGTCATTCACAAACCCTCACAAACTTTCACATGCCGTGAGACTGTGAGAGCTAGGAAACCAACGACGCAATGTGATATCCCTATGCCCCTTACGGCTGAGCCGGCAGCAGTAACCGAGCGGTACTAGGCGCTTCAGTCTGGAACCGAGCGACCGCTACGGTCGCAGGTTCGAATCCTGCCTCGGGCATGGATGTGTAGGTTAGTTAGGATTAAGTAGTTCTAAGTTCTAGGGGACTGATGACCGCAGATGTTAAGTCCAATAGTGCTCAGAGCCATTTAAACCATTTTGAACCTTACGGCTGATCCGTCGTTGTGACCGCTGGCTCTTAAGAACTGCTACTACACTACTGGCCATTGAAATTGCTACGCCACGAAGATGACGTGCTACAGACGAGAAATTTAACCGACAGGAAGAAGATGCTGTGATATGCAAATGATTAGCTTTTCAGAGCATTCACACAAGGTTGGCGCCGGTGGCACATCTACAACGTGCTGACATGAGGAAAGTTTCCAACCGATTTATCAAACACAAACAGCAGTTGACAGGCGTTGCCTGGTGAAACGTTGTTGTGATGCCTCGTGTAAGGAGGAGAAATGCGTACCATCCGACTTTGATAAAGGTCGGATTGTAGCCTATCGCGATTGCGGTTTATCGTGTCGCGACATTGCTGCTCGCGTTCGTCGAGATCCAATGACTGTTAGCAGAATATGGAATCGGTGGGTTCAGGAGGGTAATACGGAACAAAGTGCTGGATCCCAACGGCCTCGTATCACTAGCAGTCGAGATGACAGGCATCTTATCCGCATGGCTGTAACGGATCGTGCAGCCACGTCTCGATCCCTGAGTCAACAGATGGGGACGTTATCAAGACAACAACCTTCTGCACGAACAGTTCGACGACGTTTGCAGCAGCATGGACTAGTAGCTCGGAGACCATGGCTGCGGTTACCCTTGACGCTGCATCACAGACAGGTGCGCTTGCGATGGTGTACTCAACGACGTACCTGGGTGCACGAATGGCAAAACGTCATTTTTCCGGATGAATCCAGGTTCTGTTTACAGCATCATGATGGTCGCATCCGTGTTTGGCAACATCGCGGTGAACGCACATTGGAAGCGTGTATTCGTCATCGCCATACTGGCGTTTCACCCGGCGTGATGGTATGGGGTGCCATTGGGTACACGTCTCGGTCGCCTCTTGTTCACACTTTGAACAGTGGACGTTACGTTTGAGATGTGTTACGACCCGTGGCTCTAGCCTTCATTCGATCCCTGCGAAACCCTACATTTCAGCAGGATAATGCACGACCGCATGTTGCAGGTCCTGTACGGGCCTTTCTCGATACAGAAGATGTTCGACTGCTGCCCTGGCCAGCATATTCTCCAGATCTCTCACCAACTGAAAACGTCTGGTCACTGGTGGCCGAGCAACTGGCTCATCACAATACGCCAGTCACTACTCTTGATGAACTGTGGTATCGTGTTGAAGCTACATGGGCAGCTGTACCTGTACACGCCATCCAAGCTCTGACTCAATGCCCAGGCGTATCAAGGCCGTTATTATGGCCAGAGGTGGTTGTTCTGGGTACTGATTTCTCAGGATCTATTCACCCAAATTGCGTGAAAATGAAATCACATGTCAGTTCTAGTATAATATATTTGTCCAATGAATACCCGTTTATCATCTGCATTTCTTCTTGGTGTAGCAATTTTAATGACCAGTAGTGTACTGTGTATGCAGTTGCCAATGTGGTTGTGCTTTGTCCTGTTGAAAAATGTGTGTATCGTCATCACAACTCGTCGCACATTTGATAATGAACGAGAGAGCGAACTAGATGCATCAGGGAGATTTGCATAACCACTTGAATCGACAGCTGACAACTGGCTCCAGGGTAAGCCTTTAGTTTCTGTGCGTTATCTAACATACATCCCAAGTTCCTTTGTTCATTCATACAGACTGTAAAGTCGGGTGAACACATTGGATTCATACTTTGCACGCTGTAACCTGTCTAATGTGTAGGGTCCTCCTGCGCCGTACTGGGTTAGCACTGGTTAAAACATAACTCTAGAGGGTGGTCAGAAATGGTTCAAATTTCTCTGAGCACTATGGGACTTAACATCTGAGGTCATCAGTC